>NC_083572.1:111365266-111440266 GCF_027579695.1 Neoarius graeffei
GTCATTACAGACTGTTTTAAGAATAAAAATTTATTCTCTGATTTTTACTCAAATTTATTTTATTGTTTTTAAATATGCACTCACCGGCCACTTTAATAGGAACTTGTTGTTGATTCTAAGATCCCTGCAGGAGTGGAACCCAATGTGCTCTTCTGTTTTCTGCTGCATCCTGAGATGCTTTTCTGCTCACCACGGTTGTAAAGAGTGATTATATGAGTTACTATATCCTTCCAATCTGTCCATTTCCCTCTGACCCTCTCTTATCAACAAGGCGTTTGTTTCCACCCACAGAACTGTCGCTCACTCACTCAGTGTTTTTTGTTTTTGGCACCAGAGACTGTTGTGTGTGAAAACCCCAGGAGATCAGCAGTTTCTGAAATACTCAAACCAGCACCACCATCTGCCTCAAACCAGCACCCATACCACAGTGAAAGAGAGTCACACTTCACTGTGAGATCACAATTTTTCCCGTTCTGATGTTTGAACATTGTGAACATTAACCTTCATCCTACCAAGTGGGGTCCATCTGGACTCCACACCTATATGTTTGTTTGCCATTTTAAAAATATGTGACATACTGCCTCACCGTTTTATGAATTTGTCAGAATTTATGTCTTAATTAAAACACTAAAGCACCGGAAGATCAGCTTTTTGCACTGTGAAGGTATAATTAATTTGTTACTGGGGTCCAACCGGACCCCAGAGTAAAGTTTATCTGTCTTTCATTTTATAATTGAATAGCACACTGAAAGTTAACTTCTTTTATGTTCCATAATGAAACTACCAAGGCATTCCTTCTTGGGGTCCGTGTGGACCCCACTGCTGCAATAAGCACAGGCTGCAAAACAAAAGCCCTAAATTATTTTACAATTACTTTTTTGTTTTAAATTCTGTAAGAAAAGACCTAAGTTGTAATCCAGAATGTTTTACAGCTGCATGAGCTGCAAAAATCATGTACATAATGCCAATTTTTTTTGTGGCGCTATAATTTGCTCCATGTATGCTAGTTATTGCAATATTATTGCAATGTTATTGCATTTATAATACATCATTGATATTCAGCCATAGTGGATTTTGTTCTTCAATAAAGTTATGTCTGTTTGCCGCATTGAATTGGTTCTTACTGCATTGATTTCAAGGTATTCCCTCCTGGGGTCCATACGGACCCCGCCTGGTAGTTTGTGTATGTAAAATTGGCTGGTAGGATGAAGGTTAAGTGTGTTCTTTATGCCTTGGGCCCTTTAGTGTATTGCTGTTATTAATACAAGATGTTCTGAACAAAACTTATCTGGTGATTTTGTCTTTATAAGCTTTAATTTTAAAGAAAAGTATTGGGGTCCAAACAGACCCCACATGGTAAGATTAAGGTGTAAAATAGCATGGTAGGATGGGGGTTAACTGAAGCTCTTGATTTGGATCTGTATGATGTGATGCACCAAGGGATCGGCTGATAGGGAACTGCATCAAACAGCAGGTGGGTGTATGAAGGGTGTTCCAAAAAATAAATTATTGTTGTTATTATTATTATTACACAGCAAAATCAAAAAAGTGTTAGATTTCCAGTGTTGGTGTTGTTCATTAAAAATACAGTGTCAATTCAACACTTGTTTAGTCTAATTCAACTACGTGAGAGTTAGTTGCTCAAAAGAGTTGGTGTTAATCCGGGGAGTTAAATCTAAGCAACTCTGTTAAGTGTTGATTTTAAAATCAACACTTAACAGAGTTGCTCCCAGCATTCCAACGTACAGTATCTGTGACGTGTTTGCCTAAAGAGCGGGACAACTCCGAGCGGGGACGGAGGACGACAGCTTTCTCTTCGCTTCCTTCGACTGTACCGAGTGTCTTTGTGTAAGTAAATCAAAGGTATTATGTCTATTTAATAATACTTTCTATGCAGTAGCATTTTATATTTGCCGAAAATAAGTAGCAGGGAGTCCCGGCTGCAGCTAACATCGTGACTAGGCAAGTCCCATGTTAAGGTTAGCATGATTGTTGTATGTTATTTTTTGATGGGTACATTAATGTTCCTTTTGCACAGGAGTGTCGATTAATATACAGTGGTGCTTGAAAGTTTGTGAACCCTTTAGAATTTTCTATATTTCTGCATAAATATGACCTAAAACATCATCGGATTTTCACACAAGTCCTAAAAGTAGATAAAGAGAACCCAGTTAAACAAATGAGACAAAAATATTATACTTGGTCATTTATTTATTGAGGAAAATGATCCAATATTACATATCTGTGAGTGGCAAAAGTATGTGAACCTCTAGGATTAGCAGTTAATTTGAAGGTGAAATTAGAGTCAGGTGTTTTCAGTCAATGGGATGACAATCAGGTGTGAGTGGGCACCCTGTTTTATTTAAAGAACAGGGATCTATCAAAGTCTGATCTTCACAACACATGTTTGTGGAAGTATATCGTCATGAACAAAGGAGATTTCTGAGGACCTCAGAAAAAGCGTTGTTGATGCTCAACAGGTTGGAAAAGGTTACAAAACCATCTCTAAAGAGTTTGGACTCCACCAATCCACAGTCAGACAGATTGTGTACAAATGGAGGAAATTCAAGACCATTGTTACCCTCCCCAGGAGTGGGCGACCAACAAAGATCACTCCAAGAGCAAGGCGTGTAATAGTCGGCGAGGTCACAAAGGACCCCAGCGTAACTTCTAAGCAACTGAAGGCCTCTCTCACATTGGCTAATGTTAATATTCGTGAGTCCACCATCAGGAGAACACTGAACAACAATGGCGTGCATGGCAGGGTTGCAAGGAGAAAGCCACTGCTCTCCAAAAAGAACATTGCTGCTCATCTGCAGTTTGCTAAAGATCACATGGACAAGCCAGAAGGCTATTGGAAAAATTTTGTGGACGGATGAGAACAAAATAGAACTTTTTGGTTTAAATGAGAAGCGTTATGTTTGGAGAAAGGAAAACACTGCATTCCAGCATAAGAACCTTATCCCATCTGTGAAACATGGTGGTGGTAGTATCATAGTTTGGGCCTGTTTTGCTGCATCTGGGCCAGGACGGCTTGCCATCATTGATGGAACAATGAATTCTGAATTATACCAGCGAATTCTAAAGGAAAATGTCAGGACATCTGTCCATGAACTGAATCTCAAGAGAAGGTGGGTCATGCAGCAAGACAACGACCCTAAGCACACAAGTCGTTCTACCAAAGAATAGTTAAAGAAGAATAAAGTTGATGTTTTGGAATGGCCAAGTCGAAGTCCTGACCTTAATCCAATGGAAATGTTGTGGAAGGACCTGAAGCGAGCAGTTCATGTGAGGAAACCCACCGACATCCCAGAGTTGAAGCTGTTCTGTACAGAGGAACGGGCTAAAATTCCTCCAAGCCGGTGTGCAGGACTGATCAACAGTTACCGCAAACGTTTAGTTGCAGTTATTGCTGCACAAGGGGGTCACACCAGATACTGAAAGCAAAGGTTCACATACTTTTGCCACTCACAGATATGTAATATTGGGTCATTTTCCTCAATAAATAAATGACCAAGTATAATATTTTTGTCTCATTTGTTTAACTGGGTTCTCTTTATCTACTTTTAGGACTTGTGTGAAAATCTGATGATGTTTTAGGTCATATTTATGCAGAAATATAGAAAATTCTAAAGGGTTCACAAACTTTCAAGCACCACTGTACATGTTGAGTTATTTATATATATATATGCTAGTGCATCTCAAAAAATTAGAATACCATGAAAAAGTTCCTTTTTTTCATAATTTAATTCAAAAAGGTAAACTTTCATATATTCTACATTCATTACATGTAAAGTGAAATATTTAAAGCCTTTTTTGTTTTAATTTTGATGATTATGGCTTATAGCTCATGAAAATCAGAAATCCGGTATCTCAAATTATTAGAATATTCCCTAAGATCAATAAAAAAAAAAAGGATTTACAATACAGAAATGTCCAACTTCTGAAAAGTATATTCATTTATACACTCAATACTTGGTTGGGGCTCCTTTACCATGAATTACTGTATCAATGCGGTGTGGTATGGAGGTGATCAGTCTGTGGCACTGCTGAGGTGTTATTGAAGCCCAGGTTGCTTTGATAGTGGCCTTCAGCGTATCTGTATTTTTGGATCAGGTGTTTCTCATCTTCCTCTTGACAATACCCCATAGATTCTCTATGGGGTTCAGGTCAGGCAAGTTGGCTGGCCAATCAAACACAGTAATATCATGGTCAGCAAACCATTTGGTAGTAGTTTTGGCACTGTGGGTAGGTGCTATGTCCTGCTGGAAAAGGAAATCAGCATCTCCAAAAAGCTCGTCAGCAGACGGAAGCATGAAGTGCTCTAAAATCTCCTGGTAGATGGCTGTGTTGACTTTGGACTTGATAAAATACAGTGGACCAACACCAGCAGATGGCATGGAACCCCAAATCATCACAGACTGTGGAAACTTCACACTGGGCTTCAAACACCTTGGATTCTGTGCCTCTCCACTCTTCCTCCAGACTCTAGAACCGTGATTTCCAAATTAAATGCAAAATGTACTTTCATCTGAAAAGAGGACTTAGACCACTGAGCAACAGTCCAGTTCTTTCTCTCCTTAGCCCAGATAAGACACTTCTGACATTGTCTCTGGCTCAGGAGTAGCTTGATATTAGGAATGCGAAAGTTGTATCCCCCTTCTTGAAGATGTCTGTTCGTGATGGGTCTTGATACACTGACACCAGCCTCAGTCCACTCCTTGTGAAGCTCTCCCAAGTTCTTGAATCAACTTTTCTTGACAATCCTCTCAAGACTGTGGCCATCCCTGTTGCTTGTGCACCTTTTCCAGCCACCCTTTTCAGCAATGACCTTTTGTGGCTTACTCTCCTTGTGGAGGGCATCAGTGATCATCTTCTGGACAACAGTCAAGTCAGCAGTCTTCCCCATGATTGTGGTTGTGTGTACTGAACTAGACCGAGAGATACGCTGTGTTCATACTGTTTTACTCAAACTCAAAATGAAATATTCTAATATTTTGAGATGTTTTTTTATGTTTTTGTACTGTATGCCATACTGATTAAAATTAAAATAGAAAAATGCTTGAAACATTTTAGTTTATGTGTAATGAGTCTATAATATATAACATTTTCACTTTCTTAAATAACTGATGGAAAACATTGAACTTTTTCACAATATTCTAATTTTTTGAGATGCACTAATGTGTGTGTGTGTGTGTGTGTGTGTGTGTGTGTGTGTGTGTGTGTGTGTGTGTGTGTGTATACACACACTATTCATAGTGTTAATATAATGTGAACCTTATTCAGTGTTAAAAATTACACTTGATAGTGTTAACTTTTTACACTACACACTAGCATTATGTAAATTAATCACTGATTTGTGTTAAATTTCAACTATTGAGAGTGTTGTTCCAACTCTGTCACAGTGTTAACTTTTTAACACTTTCAAAAGTGTTGTTTTAACTCGATCTAGAGTGGACCAATATAGACACTTTCAAAGTGTTGAATTTAACTCCCTAGGAGTTGAATTAACACTTCCGAATTTGCTGTGTACTGACACCACAATAATGATGAATATTATTCCAAAGCCTGTGTTATAATTCATTAAAGGGAACATGCTGTGGGCGGAAAACCCTTCTTCTTCTTCTTCTTCTTGTTTTTTAAATAAGATATACAAGTGTGACTTGAGGCTGTACTGAGACTTCCAAACTGGACCGTTAGCTTCCCTGTCTGTAACGGCTATAGAAGAAAAAAAAAAATAGGCGGAGAGAACAAGTTCATGCTTCTTACACAGAATCTCTTCTGGTTTTTTTGTTTTGGGTTTTTTTATGGTTCCACCCCTCATTAACATATGCCTGCCCATAGCAATGTGAATCAAGAAGCTGGAGCTCTGCTGGAGTCGATGTCTGGTACACAAACTCAAAGCGAAACCTTTAAAATAAATAAATAATCAAATGTTAAATGCTGTATTGGATATTGTAATAGAGTTCTCCTTTTAGACTGAACCTTAGCTCACTTGCATGACCAGTCAAAGCCCTCAGGTAGCATTAGCAGGTCCGCTAACATTAGCATTCTTTCCATGATGCAAAATTTAGATAAAACATGCACATAGTGGGGGCGGCATGGTGGTGTAGTGGTTAGCGCTGTCGCCTCACAGAAAGAAGGTCCGGGTTCGAGCCCCGTGGCCGGTGAGGGCCTTTCTGTGCGGAGTTTGCATGTTCTCCCCGTGTCCACGTGGGTTTCCTCCGGGTGCTCCGGTTTCCCCCACAGTCCAAAGACATGCAGGTTAGGTTAACTGGTGACTCTAAATTGAGCGTAGGTGTGAATGTGAGTGTGAATGGTTGTCTGTGTCTATGTGTCAGCCCTGTGATGACCTGGCGACTTGTCCAGGGTGAACCCCGCCTTTCGCCCGTAGTCAGCTGGGATAGGCTCCAGCTTGCCTGCGACCCTGTAGAACAGGATAAAGCGGCTACAGATAATGAGATCAGATGAGATGCACATAGTGTGCTCAGCTATATTATTCAAATTGACCATAATTTTGGAGCAATACGCAACTTCCTGTTGTGTGATTTTTGATAAACCACCATGCACTGAGGTGAGGTCACGCCCGTAAACATTAATGTTACCCTCCTAATGTTTTTCACCAGTTCGCTGTTGCTAATTCACGCTAGCTTGGCAGTAAAGCAGCTTACCCAATGTTAGACATGTAACAGTGCATGCTAGTTATGGAGTTATTATCTGTTTATAAATTCAAAAATATTTGTTTCATCTGTACTCAAGCATCTGGATGTCATCTTAAAAGCAACAACATGACAACCAGAGTGTGGTCAGCAATTCCCTGGGTGTGGATGACAGAGTTCGTATTTAATGATGATCGCCAATCAGAGTGAAGCTATTTACATATTTAATATTTAAAGGCACAGCAGCAAAATCAGCCTGTCTCATCCTATCGGGTTTTCATACCATGATAAAACAACTTGAGAAAAAAGAACCAAGGTGTATTTTCAATTTAAAAAAAAAAAACTCACAAACTTTACCAAAGCATTTCAGGGAATATAATAAAATAACTGAAAAGTGTATACCATGCCCCCTTTCAGGATGCTGAAGTGGGTATAATGTATTAGTACATCTGGATAGCTTTTCTCATGAACACATGATATAATACATGATGTAATGTGCATTATGAAGCTGTATACTGTACGAGTATTTCTGTAACTAATTTAAAGAGTTTTACCCACTTGTGTAAGGTATTATCTGTGTCGTTATAAATGCATTGTGAATACTGGATTTGTGGGAACTCCGGTTGTGATGTGTTTCGTTGCTTCTTAAGATCAATACCAGCAGGGATTAGATGCATGACAAGAAATCTGATCAAGACACATGGATTTTAGCCTGATACAGAGTTTGTTTATTACATATACTGCATGGATATAATTAATCAGGAATACAGCACGTGTGATGGACTGGTGTGCTATTGGGGGTGTATTCCTGGACTAGGCTCCGGAGATACTGCAACCCTGACCAGGAGAACGTGCTTACTGAATGTGAGTGAGTGACAGGAATACAGAATGTGGACTAGTGGAGGCTGGGGTGATTATTACATGGAAGGGATCAAATCAAATAGCTATAAATAGCTTAACAGTTAAACTATTAACCAAAACAATATATTCTGAGGTCTCATTGGTACCACTACTATTATTACTATCACTAGTAGTAATTTACAGATGAATTACAATTCTGATAAAATTGAGAAACGAGACGGTCAATGACGGCGTAGCTCACTCCGGCCCCGTCTAGTCCAGAAGGAACAATATAAATTGCACAATAAATGTTGCAAGCTATATATAGAAGCGATATCCACCCTAGGAATACCAACCTATTTACCTGAAAGAATCCAAAATGGCATGGAATTGACCAAGAAAAAGCGATTTTTGTTGAACTGCTCATTAAGGCTTAATTAGTTCATAACTTCATAAATAATTGTAATGAAGCAAATCTGCGTAGCAGTTATAAGCACCCTAGGTTCCCCTACCTTCATGCCTTCCTTCATTAGGGATTGATTGATTAATTACTCCATATTTTCATTATTAATTGCAGTTATGCAAATTTGGGTAGAAGCTATATGCACCCCAGGCAGACCTACCTTCCTGCCAAAAAGAATAAAAATTGATGAAGAATTGAGAGAGAAGAAGTGATTTTTGTGAAATATGGACGATGCCGGATGGACGACGGACAACACATGATGGCATAAACTCATCACCTGTTGGCTGGATGAGCTAATAATGATTGGTTGAATATTTTTCTAAAATACATATATGTTATTTACCAGCTGGGAGGTCCTTATCGTGAAATACCGTGACCGAGGTCTTGAAAGTACTGAACGAGGCCCTCTGGGCCGAGGTCAGTATTCAAGGCCGAGGTCACGGTATTTCACCATACGGACCGACCTTAAGCTGGTAAATAATATCTCATCTCATTATCTGTAGCCGCTTTATCCTGTTCTACAGGGTCGCAGGCAAGCTGGAGCCTATCCCAGCTGACTACGGGCGAAAGGCGGGGTACACCCTGGACAAGTCGCCAGGTCATCACAGGGCTGACACATAGACACAGACAACCATTCACACTCACATTCACACCTACGCTCAATTTAGAGTCACCAGTTAACCTAACCTGCATGTCTTTGGACTGTGGGGGAAACCGGAGCACCCGGAGGAAACCCACGCGGACACGGGGAGAACATGCAAACTCCACACAGAAAGGCCCTCGCCGGCCACGGGGCTCGAACCTGGACCTTCTTGCTGTGAGGCGATAGCGCTAACCACTACACCACCGTGCTGCCCCGGTAAATAATATATTTATTTTTTTCTTTACCAAATTATAACAGAAAACGAGAGCGCCTGAAAGGGAAAACCGAGCCGAGCCGCCATTTTGAATCCTCATTCACGGCTGTAATGCAAATTGCTTTCTCCTCGTTATACAAGTGCACTTCCATGGCAGGAAAAAAACTACATTTTGCCGCCTATGTAGTCCCCTATTTATACAAATAGGAGTCATTCAGGATTCAGCCATGTTTTTCCTCGATGTTAACAAATTACAGGTTTGTAGCTCTCTCCTGAAATGTTTTCTTTTATTTCTTCTTCCTCAGGGTAGTAAAACTCGCTTTCGCTGTGAAGACTGCCATGATCACTGTCCTTGATGTAAAATTAATGCTATTCTCCTGAGAAATGCTGGCAAAAATTTATAAGATTTTTGATAATCTTATAAATAAATCTTATAAAAAAGATAAAGGTTGACAAAAAATGCTACTATGTTTGTTGTTGTTGTGAACGAGCGAGTCGCCAGAGGTCCATAACCGGGGTCAGTAACTGGGGTCCATACCGTAGGATACGGACCCGCTCGGCAACCAATCAGAGCGCAGGATTTGAGTCTTATTTCTAAGTATTACATATTTATTCTAATAAATCAGAGCTGCTTCTGAATTCTCAGTTTGTACTAATGAGGGTAGTGTTGTAGAACTCAAGACCGTTTTTTGAGGGTCTCAGTCTCGTCTCGGAATTGACCACATTTTTACTTGGTCTTGTCTTGGCCTCAGACAGAGAGGACTCAGGATTTAATTTCAAGACTGGTCAAGACCACAACTGTGTGGATTTCACTAATTTGCCTGTGCACTGTCTGATTTATTTGTTAACATCATTACTGTGATTGGATGTAAAATGTCCTGCTTCAAATGCAACCAATAACATCACTCAGTACTAATTCAAAAATTTTCTTCCTGTTAACGGCCATCACCCCTCCCCCACCCCTTCACACACACTGGTCTGGTCCTGGTCTTGATTTGGTCTCGCCCTGCCTTGGTCTTGGTCATGACTTGATCTCAATCCCTCAAAGTCTTGGTCTCGATACATTCTGGTCTTGGTCATGACTTGGTCTCAGCTTAAGTGGTCTTCACTATAACACTAAATGATGGTGAAGTACCTGCTACCTGACCATAACTGTAGTACGTTCTATGAGTATGCAAGTGAGTAGTAAGGATGCAATTTGGATTAACCCCACCTCCATCTTACCTGTACCTTGACCCGGATGTTCACAGATGACGTATACCCACGTATGGTGCAAAATTTGAAAAAAAAAAATCTGCAAAAGCAGTAATGTTTAACCAATTCCTGATACATCTGTACACCACTTCAACAACTGGCTTCACTTTGGACAGCTATCTTCTTTCTATTTTCCCTGGGGGAATTCTTCTTCTTTGGTTATTTGGAAGCTCCAGCTGAATTATTGGATAGTGTAGTGTGGTATGTTTACATACTACAGATGTAATAGATCATCTGGGTACAGTTTGTCTACTATTAAATACCTACTGAGTATTCAGACACCTTGCATACTGCTTTTTGCATTAATTGCATGGATGTAGTGTATTCGGATGCAGTCCAGGTTTAGATGTACATCTAAGTGCCATCAACATAATTGCTAAGGTAATTAGCACATAACAGTCAAAAGGCCAGCAATGTGACAAGCTGCTAAGTTTGTGTTAATGTTGTTAGCACAACACTCACGCAGAGCTCTTATTTTATTATACATTTCTGCTACTGACACAGTAATAAAACTACTTAAACATTTTTCTCATTACTTATTTTCTTTTATTTCTAGCAATTTCAATAATAAATATAGCCGCAAGCAGCGATGAAGGACCCGAGCACCTCCAGTATACTAAATCTGGCATGAATCCAATAAACTGCCTCACTTCCTGTTGAGGATGGCTAATACAATGCATGTTACAATTTTGTTCATCCCCGCACACCAACCAAATTTGACATGGATAGGTGAAACTATATACCGGGCAGAATTCTCAACGGCATGTGGGGGTGCTATGGAGTCCCCCCAGACACACCTGGGGCCAAGCCTCTATCCCTGAGTAGCAGTGCCCAGGACTTGATGGGTGTACCAAATTTCATGAGTTTTCACCCATGCGAACCACCTCAAAAATGGTGAAATCTTGAAGAAAAATAATAATAATAATAAGAAGAAGAATATAATAAGAACCTTTGAGAAAACAATAGAGCCTTGCACCTCAATGCAGCACCCTCCGGTGGACACCAGAGGCCACACACCTCCCATGCTCAGGCCCTAATGTACTTCAGATAGCTGCAGAATTGTTGGCTCCCTTGTTGAAGATGTGTTTTTAAAAAAAAGGTGTGAGAAAAAAAAATTTATCAGTATTGTGGACATTTTAACAATGTTTAACGCTGGATGAAATTATTACTTATTTCTTCTTCTTTCAGCTGCTCCCATTTGGGGTTGCCGCAGCGGATCTGTCCTGCATGTTTGATTTGGTATAGGTTTTTACATCAGATGCCCTTCCTGACGCAACCTTCCCCAGTCTATCCAGGCTTGGGATAGGTACTAAGTACGCACTGTCTTGTGCAACCCCAGTGGTTGGGTATTTTACCTAATCTGCATGTCTTTAAACTGTGGGGGAAACCAGAGCATCCAGATGAAACCCAGACAGACACAGGGAGAACATGCAAACTCCACACAGAAAGGCCCCCATCGGCTATGAGGTTCAAACATGGAACCTTCTTGCTGTGAGGCAACCGTGCTAACCACTACACCAATGTGCATATTACTTATTTGTTTCTTCTAACCCTGACCCTAGGGCGGCACGGTGGTGTATTGGTTAGCACGGTCGCCTCACAGCAAGAAGGTTCCGGGTTTGAACCCAGCAGCTGGTGAGGGCCTTTCTGTGTGGAGTTTGCATGTTCTCCCCGTGTCTGTGTGGGTTTCCTCCGGGTGCTCTGGTTTCCCCCACAATCCAAAGACATGCAGTTAGGTTGACGTGGGGCGGCCTTGGGCTGAGGTGCCCTTGAGCGAGGTACCTAACCCCTGACTGCTCCCCGGGTGCTCTGGGCTGCCCACTGCTCTGGGTGCATGTGTTCACTGCTTCAGATGGGTTAAATGCAGAGGATGAATTTCACTGTGCATGTGATGAATAAAGGTATCTTCTTCTCTTCTTCTTCTAAATTGTAAATTAATAGTTTATTATCAAACTAACAGTCTAGAAGTATGTGGTTATTGAGTTAGGTCAACCAACACAAACCCTATTCAAACCAATAAGTATTGTAAAATGGCCAAGTGAGAGTAATCGATGGTCAAACGCTCCAGCCGAACGCCACCCCGTCCTTCCCCTACTTCGTGATTATGAAGGATAGATTATACCGAGTGACGCAGGACACTCAAACTAAAGAGCGAGTCACGCAGCTTTTAATTCCGAAGAGCCGCTGGGAATTGGTATTCCAGGCGGCTCACTTTAATCCCATGGCTGGACACTTGGGGCAGGATAAAACACTAGCCCAAATAATGGCCCGATTCTATTGGCCGGGGATTCGCGGCGATGTCCGTAGGTGGTGTACGGCATGCCGCGAATGCCAGTTAGTAAATCCAGCGGCCATTCCAAAAGCGCCTTTGCGCCCTCTACCGTTAATCGAGACCCCGTTTGAGAGAATTGGGATGGATCTCGTCGGGCCATTAGATCGGTCAGCATGAGGGTACCGCTTTATATTAGTTCTGGTGGACTATGCAACGCGATACCCGGAAGCAGTGCCTCTGCGCAATATCTCAGCACGCAGTATTGCAGAGGCACTCTTCTGCGTCATCTCCCGAGTTGGAATCCCGAAAGAGATTCTGACTGATCAAGGCACCTCGTTTATGTCACGTACACTGAACGAACTGTATGGGTTGTTGGGGATTAAGCCGATCCACACCAGTGTGTATCACCCACAAACGGACGGTTTAGTAGAACTGTTCAACCGCACCCTCAAAAATATTATTAAAAATTCGTGAGTGAGGACGCACGTAATTGGGATAAGTGGCTCGAACCCTTGCTGTTCTCAGTGCGAGAGGTCCCCCAAGCCTCCACGGGGTTCTCCCCGTTCGAATTATTATATGGGCGTAAGCCGCGCGGCATCCTAGATGTGCTGCGGGAAAATTGGGAGGAGGGACCTTCACAAAGTAAAAACGAAATCCAGTACGTTATGGACCTGCGCGCAAAACTCCAGACACTCACCCACCTAACTCAGGAGAATTTGCGGCAGGCCCAGGAACGGCAAGCCCACCTGTACAACAAGGGTACGCACCTTAGAGAGTTCACTCCGGGAGATAAGGTACTCGTACTGTTGCCCACGTCGAGCTCCAAATTGATTGCCAAGTGGCAAGGACCCTTTGAGGTCACACGGCGAGTCGGGGATGTCGACTATGAGGTGAGGCGAACGGACAGGGGTGGGGCGCTACAGATTTACCACCTCAATCTGCTTAAACTCTGGAACGAGGAGGTCCCCGTGGCGTTGGTGTTGGTAGTTCCGGAGAAGGCGGAGCTGGGGCCAGAGGTTCAAAAAGGGACATTGGCATCACGTACCTCTCCGGTCCCCTGTGGAGACCACCTCTCCCCGACCCAACTCACGGAGGTCACCCAGTTGCAGACCGAGTTTTCAGATGTGTTCTCTCCCCTGCCCGGTCGCACTAACCTCATAGAGCACCACATAGAGACACCCCCGGGGGTGGTAGTGCGTAGCCGCCCTTACAGACTACCCGAACACAAAAAAAGGTGGTTCGGGAAGAACTTCACACCATGCTCGAAATGGGCATCATCGAGGAGTCCCACAGTGACTGGAGCAGCCCGGTGGTCTTGGTACCCAAGGCCGAAGGGTCGGTCCGGTTCTGTGTGGACTATAGAAAAGTCAACGCAGTGTCTAAATTTGACGCATACCCAATGCCTCGTATTGACGAGCTGCTTGATCGACTAGGCACGGCTCGCTTTTATTCGACACTGGATTTGACGAAGGGATATTGGCAGATCCCCTTGACTCCATTATCCCGGGAAAAAACGGCCTTTTCCACACCGTTCGGCTTGCACCAATTTGTCACACTTCCTTTTGGGCTGTTTGGGGCGCCTGCTACGTTTCAGCGGCTGATGGACAGGGTCCTCCACCCCCACGCCACCTATGCAGCCGCATACCTGGATGGTATAATCATTTATAGTAACGACTGGCAGCGGCACTTACAACACCTGAGGGCCATCCTTAGGTCGCTGAGGCGAGCGGGTCTCACTGCCAACCCGAAGAAGTGTGCGATTGGGCCGGTGGAAGTACGGTATCTGGGCTTCCACTTGGGCAACGGGCAGGTGCGTCCCCAAATTAACAAGACAGCAGCAATTGCGCCCTGCCCGAGGCCCAAGACCAAAAAGGGGGTGAGACAGTTCCTGGGGCTGGCTGGCTACTATCGTAGGTTTATACCTAATTATTCGGACATCACCAGCCCGCTGACTGATCTCACTAAAAAGGGGGCACCAGATCCGGTCCTGTGGACGGAGCAGGGCCAGCGGGCTTTCTCTGAGGTAAAGGCTGCACTGTGTGGGGGGCCACTTTTACACTCCCCTGACTTTTCTCTCCCTTTTGTGTTGCAGACTGACGCGTCGGACAGAGGGCTGGGGGCGGTGTTGTCCCAGGAGGTGGAGTGGGAGGACCGCCCCATCCTGTACATCAGCAGGAAGCTGTCGGTGCGTGAGGGGCGCTACAGCACCATAGAAAAAGAATGTCTAGCAATCAAGTGGGCGGTCCTCGCCCTCCGTTACTACCTGCTGGGGCGCTCTTTCACCCTCTGTTCAGACCACACGCCCCTCCAGTGGCTCCACCGCATGAAAGATGCCAACGCGCGGATCACCCATTGGTATCTGGCACTCCAACCCTTCAATTTCAAGGTGGTCCACAGGCCGGGGGCGCAGATGGTCGTGGCGGACTTCCTCTCCCATCGGGGGGGGGGGGGGGGGGGGCTGGGGAGGAGTCAGCTGCAGGCCGGACGGCCGCCCGGCCTGAGTCGGGCGGTGGGGGTATGTGGCAGCGGGGGCGTGGTCAAGCGCCGGTCTGTGACAGGAGGGCGGAGTCAGGGAAGGTGAGTGGCAGAATCACTACACCTGACGGCAATTAACCTGTGTTTGTGTGTCTTCCCAGTAACCGCGCCCTATTTAAGGAGGCAGAGGGAGAGCTTTCCCTGGACGAGACTGCAGTGTGTGTGTGTTTGTCTCTGTCTCCGTGTGGAATTGTCTACTGAAAAGTGTGACAATAAAGCCTGAATTGAATCCGATCTCTGTCCTGCCGTCCTCTGTGCTCCACCCACCCATAGGGAACTTACCACAGTTGCCATATATGACAATTCTTTGCTAACAGCTGCATGATTTCAATGAGCAGCCATTTAATGGTGGTGACATTTTGGTTTTATGCCAAATGAAAAAGAGGCTAATAATTCAGAAGTGTCAATTTGTCAGATTTGCAACAAAAGGGTGAAAACACTGAACTTTCAGGTACAGTCATGATCTAAATATTAGTGAGATTGTAGCAGGTTGGTCCTGTTAATATTATGGCAAAAATGTGTTGCTAGTCGTTAAAGCTTGTTACATAATAATGGCATAAAATATACAAGATGGCTGAAGACAATCTATGTTTTAATTTATTGCAATTCTATGCTTAATGTGTTTACAGAAAACTGACTCGCAGTGATTCTTCAAGGCAAACACAAACTGTGCGACTCAACGGTGCTTTAGGTTAAAAGCAGTGAGGATGGCTTGATCTAGATGTCACACCTGCAGAGAAAATAATAACCATGGGCTCCCACAGAGAGGTTGAGATGTATTCCCAGGGTCTCTGTTGGACTGGATGCATTAATTAGTTGTGTAATACTTCCACACTCCAGCAGCACTCTATTACAGTTAAAAAAAATGCTTCCAGCCTTCAGAGACTACTGAACAGCACATTTAAACAACATTCAGCATCACTCTTACTGCCTACTGAACGCCTCTGAAGTGTCAGTATGGCATGATTAACATGCTTAAATCACACATTGTTGCATGAACCTTTCACTTTTCTCAAGGTTTGTCAAAAAATAAGTGTTTCTGATTGTATCAAACCATTGCACTTGATGTAAGGCAGCCTCTTTGAATACCACCCTTAACTGGTCAGGGGTCAGCAGGAAAGTGCATGATGCATCTGATCTTTGCACTGCTTTTACCTGTTCAGCACCACTTCACCAGCAATAATAGCCAGCACACTCAAGTCCTTCATTAAACATGCAATGTGACAACTCACAGGCTTTTGTGCAACTAGGTATGCGGTATGAGATATGACTCTTATTCTACAGTGCAACAGACAAATACTCTGGAGTTGAATCTCTGGGCTTGACTCAAACTCTAGAGCTGAGGAATCAGGACTCGATACAGACTCTATAGTTTGGGAATCTAGATTTGATTCTAGTGCTACTGCTGGGGACTCTGGACTTGATTCAGACACTATTGTTTAGGATTTGGGCATGGAAAAGAACTGTAAGGCTTGGGACTCTGGAGACAATTCTACCTCTATTATAGTTTTGGACTATGAAGTTTACTCAGACTCTACAGCCAAGCCATCGGGACTCAAGACAGACTCCATAGTTTGTGACTTGACTTGACTCTGGACTTGACTCTAGCTCTACAGCTGAAGACTCTGTAGTCAACTCTGAGTCTATGGTTTGGGATTCACAAGTGGAAATTAACTATACTGGGTAAGACTCTGTAGTTGATTTGGACTCTTGGGTTTAGGACCCTGTAGTAAACACAGACACTACAGGTTGGACTCTTGACTCAACAGTTTAGACCTCTGGACTTGACATCGATTAGTTTGGGACTCTGGAATGAAACAGATCTTTCTGGAGAAAAGTCAGACTCTTTGTACCTTGTAGTCAACTATAGGCCTGGGAACTCTGGACTTGATTCTAGCACTACAACTTAGGACTCTGGATATGACTCTATAATTTAGGGCTCTGGTGTAGAAAAGAACTGTCTGGCTTGGTACTCTGGAATCAGTCTGATTTTTTCTTTTACAGTTTTGAACTCTAATGTCAACTGAAACCCTACAGCTTGGGAATCTAGGGTGGAAATGAACCCTACTGCTAAGGACTCCAGAGTTGAGTCAGTCTCTTTTATGGTTTAGGGTCCTGCACTCAACTGGGCTTGACACATAATTTATAATTTGAGATTTTGGGCTTGACACAAACTCTATAGTTTGGGACCCTGGAGTTAATGCAGATTCTTATGCATGGGATTCTTGAATGAATATTAACTCTACAGTTTGGGATTTTGAACATGAGTCTAGAAGCCTTTTTATGGGTTAGGATTCTAACTCCAACACTAGCGCTAGGAACACTGAACCTGACACAGACTCTAGAATTTGGGCCTCTGGACCTGACTCTAGATTTATTGCTTGAGACTTGGAAATAATTTTAGACTCTATGCTTGGGACTTTGCAGATGACACAGGCATTATAGTTTGGGACTCTGAAGTGAAAAAGAACTCTATAGCCTTGGATTCATGGGATCAGTCAGATTGTGTTTGGGATTCGTGAGATGAGTCAGATTGTTTTTGGTTTATGCCCCTGCAGTCAACTGTAGAGCTAGGAATTCTGGACTTGACACATACTCATAGTTTATGCCTCTGGCATTGATTCTAGTTCAATGGCTTGTGACTTTGGAGTTGTTTCAGACTCTACAGCTTGGGACTCTGGGGTTTATTTTGACTCTGAAGTCTATTCAAACGAGGAACTTGTCTCTAGCTCTACAGCTTAGAAACTCTGGAATATTTTTGGACTTTACAGCTTGGGACTTTTGGGTTGTTTTAAACTCTATGGCTTGAGACTAGGGAGTTGAGTCCAATTTTAGATCTAGGGACTCTGCACTTAACTCAGACTCTGCTGTTTTGGGACTCTAGACTGGAATTGAGCTCTATGTCTTATCCAGTATTCTGGACTCAACTTGATTATAGAGCTTGAGACTCTGGACTTAACATGGACTCAAATTGTACTCAAGAATTTAAGCTCATAGGCAACAGTTTTAATTTTATGCACATTTGAAACTTTATATGTTAAAAAACCCTCTGTAATTTTCTTCTGGTCCCAAGAAGTATTGTTAATAAGTAATAATTAAAATAAGTTAGCACGGATTGCGGCAAATTTCTGTTCAGCTATTTTCGTGACCACTCGGCGCGTGATGTCATTTAAGACAAACAAACTGCTTGAGTTGAGTCCACTTCCATTTACTTACATTGCCGTTCGGCTTGAGTGCAGACGTGCGTTCAGGAATTTCCAAAGAAAAACCCCATGCCTTATTGTTGTGCAGTGAACTGTAACAACGGGACCGGTTCAGGAAGAAGTTTTTACCCTTTTCCGAGAGAGGAGAACAGGCGGAGAGAGTGGATTGGCTTTTTCCAAAAAAGGAGAAGAGGCGGAGCGAGTGGATTGTGCGCGTGAAGCCAGAGGGTTGTTTTTTTCCGGAAGAGGCGGAGAGAGTGGATTGTGTGCATGAAACAAAATCAAGCAGTCAAAGAAGAAACAGAGCAGCAACGCTCAAGCAAAAAGGAGAAGATTGGAGGTAAACATTTTTTACTTTTGCTTGCAACTGACAAGTCAAGAATCCTGAGGGATCCTGTACAATCATTGTGGAAATGAGACAAAGGGATATTTCCTCACTTAGAGTTGGCTATAAATAGTATAATGCCGCGGATGGCAGGCTAATGTGGCCTACCGGCGCACTGTCCAGTAATTGTTCCCTATATCCACTAGAGAGGGCGGTTTAATTATTCTTCAAAAGGGCTCTTATTTAGTATTACGACGAAAGTAGGAATTTATCATAACGACCAGGATAAATCGTTTGGGCGCGAGTCTTGTTGAGGTCCGGGGTCACCACGATCAGAGTCGGCAGAGTCGCTGTCCAATTCCGAGGCTGCCTGGTCAAACCAGTGAGCCACATTCACCGATTGCTTCGCAACGGCCATAGGTTCATACATATATGGTTTCACCTCTCGATATTCAATTTGGAGAGTTCCTACTTCAAAATCGCTATCGCTTTCAGACATTTTACACAACCTCTCACGACCAAAGTCCGTACACGTGTGCTCGATTCACAGGTAAACACAGAGCTGCTCCCAGTCTGTTTGCTTTAAATGATGTCACGACGACGCCCCCTGGCGGTGAAAGTGCGCATAAGTGAGATGTAAACAAACCTTCGGAAACTGGGCAAAACTGTATATTTTAACCGTTTTATTCAGTTTTAGGGTGCAAATTAGACACTAGGAAGATTGAATTTGCTTTTTGGGTCATTCTTCTAGACAATAAAGTTGATATTCTACGTTTCACCTCCGACCGTTGCCTATGACCTTTAAGTGCTCTGAACATTGATTACATTTTACCTGATGTTAAATGTTAAGAATAAAAGCACTTCACAGTTTGTAAATCTCAGTATGAGTACATTAACTTGTGTTCACTCATTAGTCATTCCCCTCTCTGAGATCCTGCTAGTGATTGATACAGTAATAAAACAAAAACTTTCAAAACCTCCACACAGACTTCCCTATCTGTGCAATTTCATCTCCATGCACCTCCTGGTCTCACTGCCCAATTCTCCAATAACATGAGAGTCAGGATCCTCCGCTATGAGACACACGGATAATGTGTCTGGTCAAGCTTGGTCACTCTAATCAAAGACTCATTACACAAGCCTCCCACTTCACTCTCATACACACACACACACACACACACACACACACACACACACACACACACACACACACAAATGCTGAGACTAAGACCAACACCAGCAACAAATGATCCCAATTTTTCCGCCTATCCTTGGGAGAAAGAAGGGCTAAATATGCTTCCACCTTCTGTAAAATTTGATTAAACAGGTGAGTGTTGGTGATTGCCATTGGGAAATCATTAAACCACTGATTATAGCAAATGAGAAGGAAAGGGACAATAGACATGCAAGAAAAGCTGTCATGGGGACTTAGTGAATGATTTATTACTAGGCCAAGGTAATTCTAGAAACTGTGGGGGGGGCTTTAAAAATGCACGAGGGCTTTCTGACCTATTTGGTTTGACTAGTGTTCAAAACCAGATGTTTTGTATGTGAGAACCCTACAATACAGGGCTTACCTTTTATGAATGGCTCTATATATGAGCTCTTACAGCCTTTTTTTTTTTTTTCCAAAGACTGTGGGATCTAAGACTACATTCAGACTGCACCCTGAAACGACCCATATCTGATTTTTTTGCCCATATGCGACCTGTATCCGATTTGTTATTAACAATCTGAACGACACAGATCCGATTTTTTCACATGCGACCCAGGCCGCTTGGATATGTGGTCCTAATTCCGATGCATATCCGTTATTTTCACATGCGACTGCAGTCTGACCGGACAGGTCGCATTCATGCGACCTACACGTCATCAACAAGAGACAAACGTCACTATTCTGCGTTGGCTAATCCCGCCTCTTTGGTGGAAAACAACAACATTTGTACAGTTTTCAGAATTTAAATAGACTTTTATAGAATTGATCAAGCTAATGGTGGATTTGGTAGGGACCTGGATGTTGATCTGTTAGCCTCATTAGATAAAACAGTTTCTATAACTGATTTATAACTTAAACCATCCTGTATTACAAGATTATAAGATTGTTCTGGAAATTTCCAGTAATTTGACACCTTCGGTCTCATTAGTCTGCTGTTAATCAGATTATTGTGTGAGTTCCGCCGCCGCCACAAAAACCACATCGCCAGGTCTCGCCTCATCTCCATCGCAAACTGCACTGGTGTTTCTGCACCTTGAGCCAGCGCTGAGAGAAGTTGCAGAATTCAGCTGGCTATAAACAATCTAAATAAATATTTATAAAAATGTAGAAAAAGTTTATTAATATGACGAAATAAATATGTGCAAATTATTAAGCCTGAATTAAGAGTTTGGTAATACAGCGGCCGTATCCCAAACGACTGCCTACTGAAGCTCGAGTGCACTATATAGAGCTTAAAAATCCATTACTTCCTAGTAACATGTAGTGCACTTATATAGAAATTAGAGAGACATTTAGGAGTCAACCCTCGTTACCAGGCTACACGTTTTCATTTCAGTTCAGAAACAAAAACACACACGAGACCTCACACTTTAACACTAACCAGATAATTAAACAAACAAACAAAAAAAAGAAATCATTAAACTTGAAGAGTGCGCTTTTTTTTGTTTACGTATTACGTAGATGTGCTTATTACGTGTCAATTTGCGCATGCGGGACACTTTTGGGTCGTTTTCCGTTCATATTGGAGATCGCATACAAGTCTCATATAATTGGTAATGTGAACGGCCTAACAAAAAAATCGGATTTCACAACAAATCGGATATGGGTCGTTTCAGGTTGCAGTCTGAACGTAGTGTAAAATAACAAGCTCATCAGTTGGTTATGATAGCTGCTTACAAAATAAATATGTCAGGTTTCCAGAAAAACTTTAGATCAGATGTAACCCTGAATCGTTAAAGCTTATATTGCATATTTAGTCCTGGGTGTGACTTTAAACTGCAACCGGTGATGAGTCTCAGGTCCGGGAGGACTTGAGTACTGGGGAAAGTGGAGTTACCCCTTAATCACCACTGCTCCCAGTTCCGCTCTGGCCTGGA
Organism: Neoarius graeffei; assembly: GCF_027579695.1. Taxonomy (NCBI): domain Eukaryota; kingdom Metazoa; phylum Chordata; class Actinopteri; order Siluriformes; family Ariidae; genus Neoarius; species Neoarius graeffei. Next base: position 111,386,768 of record NC_083572.1, read on the forward strand.
GTGGTAGCACCTGCCTGGGTCCTAGCTATGGGTTAAATAGTACATCACCAATAAGGCGCTGGCAGCAGGGCGCTTTTCGGTGCAATGTGGCAGATGAACCCAATAGGGTCAATGGCACACCACCAAATGGTATGTGGAAAAGCCACTCAAATGGCCAATGGATGGCTTCACTATGGGCAACTTCCATACCCGTCAGGTCCGTGGCACTTTTGTACACCACTTGACATCAGGTCTGGAGGACAAGAGAGACAACATGATGGGGGCACGACATCGTTTTTCTTATTTTACTGTGCAAGGTGCTTCATTAGGAGAGGAGAATAGTGTGCGGGAGCTCACGAGACCAGACATTCCATGGCGGATCGGCAGGGCCATTCGTGCCACCACTCTGGACAGCTCTGTCATTCTGGCATGGGCCTCACAGCCCATCTGCATTTCTGCACATCTGCACATCCTAATGCAGCAGTCATCATTGCTTGTGATGGACAGATGACGATAATGGCATATGTTAAAAAGCAGTACATTTTCTATCTGGTATAAAAAGGCATGTTAACACACCTATTTTGGCAAAATAATGAATTATAGCAACAAAGTTGACTTGTTCCAAATTTAGTCTCAGTTTCCTTATCTGCTTGATGCCAAAAATTAAATACAATTACTGCTATATTACTGTTGGGATTCATCCTTTATACATTTGTCATTATATCCACCATTTCCCACTTCCTCTTCTTGCTCCCAGTTTTGCTTTTGACTTCCAAATGGGTTAGTGCTCTTCATTTTACCATGAAAATGAGATTGGGTCCCTTTTGGGAAGCTTCCTGAGATACTATTTTGACATTTTGAATACTTGGTGCTTGGGCCCTTAGGCAATTCCCTGCTATTCCTGTCGTGTAGCTACACCTCTGCTTATAGATGAGCCCGAAAAAGAAAGTAGAGATGAATTTTGTGGGTGAACCAAGACACAGGGAGAAGATGACAAATAATACGGTTGAGAAACAACAAGTGACACAAAGAAAAAAACAAGGGAGACTGGAATAGCAAAAAGAAAATGACAAGAAAAATATGCAACACTCTTCAGGTTGCTTTAAAATATGTTGAGCGTGTGTGGGCGGGTGTGTGTGTGTTTTATACCTGTGGTTGTAGCCCCACTGAGATACTAATTGCAAATCAGCTTTTGAGGCAGGTGGCCAGGGAACAGGCAAAGATGGGGGAGATGAAAAAGAAATGGAAGAAGTAGAGACTGATGCATGAAGAGAGAGCAGAAAGCAAGACGAACAGTCAAGATGCTAATGGAAAGACATTTCCTGTTTGCTTCCACTTCCTTTTGTCATATCTCAGCTTGTCTCTGATGTACAGTGTTAAATCCACAAAAAGAGAAATAATGTAATACAAGAGGACATGGTGAAGGTGCTGCATGTTAATGGAATGTCAGTAGGACTGGACCAATGTAGGTCTTTGTTTGGGAACAAGTTAGCTAGTTAAGCAGGGGAAAGGACGTGGTCACTAAAAGTTAAAAGAATAACAGTCAAGATAAATATGTGATGGACTGGTGTCCCACCATTCCAGCTGGGTCATATTTCCACATGGCCTTCAGTGTTTCCAGGACAGGCTCTGGATCCACCTCGGATAAAGTGCGTACTGAAGATGAATGAATATGCATTTAGCTACAAACAGTTCTGTAAGGAGTCTGTACAAAAAAAAATTACAAAAATAAAATAAAACTTTCACATCGCTAAGCGGGCGGCATGGTGGTGTAGTGGTTAGCGCTGTCGCCTCACAACAAGAAGGTCCGGGTTCGAGCCCCGTGGCCAGCGAGGGCCTTTCTGTGCGGAGTTTGCATGTTCTCCCCGTGTCCGCGTGGGTTTCCTCCGGGTGCTCCGGTTTCCCCCACAGTCCAAAGACATGCAGGTTAGGTTAACTGGTGACTCTAAATTGACCGTAGGTGTGAATGTGAGTGTGAATGGTTGTCTGTGTCTATGTGTCAGCCCTGTGATGACCTGGCGACTTGTCCAGGGTGTACCCCGCCTTTCACCCGTAGTCAGCTGGGATAGGCTCCAGCTCGCCTGCGACCCTGTAGAACAGGATAAAGCGGCTACAGATAATGAGATGAGACATCACTACATTTTTTTGTTTGTTTAGTTTTATGTTAGGAGAATCATATTAGCAATGGCAAATTCAAGCTGAACATGGGCCAAGTTAACCCCTTTGGACACAAGGAAAAATGGTATGGAACTTAATGTGTACAATTGTACACATTATGTCTGAAGGGGTTAATACCAGGACCCAGGAGGTACTTTTTCAGGGCTAAAAATTAACTTCAGTTGCCACTCAGGCCAGTATCCCTGAATTCTTAGTGGCTCCGGCCAAAATAAAGTGGCCCTTAAATTTCCTCTAGTTGATCACAAAAAAATTTAAAACCATTTTTATTTGAATAACACCCCACAGTGTTTAATGTATGCCCCAGAAATGGATTACTCAACAACATTAAGGCTACGTTCACACTGCAGGCTGAAGTGACTCAAATCCGATCTTTTCGCCCATATGTGACCTGTATCCGATCTTTTACTGACAATATGAACGACACAGATCCGATTTTTTCAAATCCGACCCAGGCCGTTTGGATATGTGGTCCTAATTCCGATTCCTATCCGCTCTTTTCATATGCGACTTCAGTCTGAACCGCCAGGTCGCATTCATCCGACTTACACGTCATCAACAAGCCACAAACGTCACTATTCTGCGCTGAAGTAGGCGGCGGGTCTCTCAAAAAAGTTACAACAACATGGCGCATAATCACGGGCGCAGATAGAGGGTGGGACGAGTCATATTTAAATTCACCTCGTTCGGTCCCCCCTACTTATAGGGAGGAAAAAACGTCTATGCTGTCTTTCTTTGCATAAGGCAAACCTCACGGAAAAATCAAAAGACTAATTACCATTCGGTTTATTGAGGTGCACAGCAGTGTATACATATAGTTGCAACAACTCACATAAAACAAAACAAAGACTGATATTCGGTTGGTTGAGCTGCGCAGACTGCACAGGTTGCGAGCTCGAGCTTGGTTGCTGTGGTTACTAACAACAAGTTTGACAGGCATATCGGGGTTGGGGTTGGTTTGCTGGCAGCTTTGTCCCCCCCCCCCAGTTTTTTGTCCCCCCCAGTTCAAAAAACGTATCTGCGCCCCTGCGCATGACATCAATGCGAGGGACGCTTCGGGCTGTGAAGGTTCTGAATCTTCTCAATGGAAGGACGCAGAGGTTAGGGAGCTGATTTCCATTTGGGGGGATGCAGCTATTCAAGCTAGATTGGATGGGTCATACCGCAACCGGGCGGTTTTACTTCCGTAAACACTGGCCATGCTCACTGCGTGTGACGTCGTCGTATCCTGCAGTGCGCATGCGGAACACTTTTAGGTCGCTTTTCGTTCATACTGAGGATCACATACAAGTCGCATATATTTGTTAATGTGAACGACCTCACAAAAAAATCGGATTTCACAAAAAAATCGGAATTGAGCATTAAGCCTTGCAGTGTGAACGTAGCGAATTTCTACGGAATTGTTGTTTAGAAATTGTACTTTATTCAAACATTAGACTACATTACAGTCATTTTGCTAAAGTTTTTATTCAAAGCGACTAACACTAAGTGCATGTAGCCGAGATAATCCAAGAGCGACCAGTACTGAAGTACGTGTATAAACAAATAGCCTACAAATCCCATCCAATATCTGGAATGATCAGGGGAGTTAAGAAGTTGAAAAAGCTTGGACAAATACATCGACAAGGAATTATTTAAGTATGGTATGTTTATTGTTTCCAAAGTTTGACAGCATTTGCATTAAAATGGTAAGCCTGTGCTTCTCTCCTATGTAGCTTTTGCTTCTTGAGCCGATGCAAGAGACATCACGGTACAGTGGGTTGGTAGAGTTCTATTAGACTCGGACTCGGTGCTGATGGTTAATACAGTTACCTGTATGGTTCTGGAGTTTGGCAGATGCCTTTGTCCAAAGCAACTTACAATATATAAACACTACATTATTAGTAAACCAATACAATAATCCAGTCGCTCTACTCTGACAGAGCCGACTCTCCAGATGATCGCTGCTGCTCCATAACTGCAGGATTTATTTCCCTTTTTTTGCTCTGGCTCAGCTCAACCTCAGCCTTTAAGCAAACAAACTCACCCTCTCTTTTACACATTATTTTGCCAATTTTATTACTATGTAGATGATTGTATACCTCCATGCTTTTTTAATTCCTTAGGTCCTCACCATCATCGCCCTCACTAAGAATAAAATAATTGCAACATATCTGATGTTGGGCCACAACTTCATGTCTATCCATTCCATGAGAGTAGACAGATGGGGCACTTTGATTGTATTCTCCCCAGAGCACGTCAGAAAATTGGATCTGTGTAACTATCTTTTAGTCATCTTTGATCTTACCTACAGTTGTGGTCAGAAGTTTACATACAGTGACATGAATGTCATCTTGGATATGAATGTCAGGGCAATATTTGGGCTTTCAGTCATTTCTTTGAACTGTTCTTTTTCTGTGGCAGAATGATTGTACAGCATACTGTACATCTTTAATAAAAAAAACCTCAAATTTGGTGCACAAGTTTTAATTTCCTTTGGGTTTTCTGAAATCAACACAGGGTCAAAATTATACACACAGGGACAAAAATTTACAAACACTCACTTAGATTATTAATTCAGAGGTGCTGAAACTTCCAAAATGTCTCTTATCTTGCCAAGGCCGAGGTCTCTTAACTTCCTATTAGTGAACATGATGGACTACAGCTGGTAGCTTCTCTGTGCCTTCATAAAAAGGGTTTGTTTACAGCACTCACTGGATTGACCAACACACAGTAAAATGGGAAAGTCCAAGGAGCTCAATGCAGATCTGAGAAAGAGGATCGCAGATGTACACAACTCCGGAATGTCACTTAGAGCCATTTCTAAACACCTTCAAATTCCAAGATCAGTTCAAACAATTGTATCCAAGTTATTGTGAGGTGTCGTCACTTTGCCAAGCCACTTTGCTTCAAGAAAACCCAAACTGTCACCCTCAGCTGAAAGGAAATTGGTTTGGATGGTCAGGAACAACCTGGGAACCACCACAGCACAGCCTTGCCATGAACTGGAAGCTGATGGATCACTGTCTACAGGTCAGATCACCATGGACTAAAAGGCTGCTATCCAAGAAACAACCTCCTGCTCCAAAATTGACACCTTCAAGCTTGAAGCTGACCACATGGACAAAGAAAAAGCCTTCTGAAGGAAAGCTGTATAGTCAGATGAGACAAAGACTGAGTTGTTTGGCCACAATGACCACCATGTACAGAGGGACACTGTAGTAGCTGGTGGTGGTGGTAGGCTCATCATGCTCTGGGGCTGTTTTGCTGCCAGTGGAACTGGTTCATTGCACAAAGTGGATGGAATAATGAAGAAGGAGGACTACCTCAGAATTCTTCAGCATAAACCATCAGAAACTTGAACAAGACTTGGGACTTGGGAGTTACAACAGGACAATGAACCCAAACACACATCAGAGCTGGTTGTGGAGGATAAAGCAGGCTAACATTAATCTTAAAACAAGTCCTGACTTCAACCCTATTGAAAATATTTGGACTGTGCTTATAAGTCAAGTCCATGCCAAGAATGAAAACAAATTTAATTCTACCAATTCTACCATGAAGAGTCATGAAATATCCAACCAGAATTCTGCCAGAAGCTTGTTCATGGTAAACAAAAATGCTTGGTCAAGGTGAATCTTGCGAAGAGACATTTTACCCAAATATTAGGTGTGCTGTATGTATATTTTTGAGCCTGTGTTGATTTCAGAAAACCCAAAGAAAATTAAAACTTGTGCACCAAATTCTAGGTTTTTTTTATTAAAGATGTATGCTGTACAATCATTCTGCCACAGAAAAAGAACAGTTCAAAGAAATTACTGAAAGCCCAAATATTGCCATGACATTCATATCCAAGATGACATTCATGTCACTGTATGTAAACTTCTGACCACAACTGTACCTAGCAGTTATGGCCCTTTTCCACTACCCTTTTTCAGCTCACTTCAGCCCGACACGGCTCGCGTTTCGACTACCTCAGAGCAGCACGACTCAGCTCGCTTCAGCCCTGCTTAGCACCCAAAACTCGCACGGTTTTGGAGTAGGGCTGAAGCGAGCCAAACCGAGCCGAGTGGGGCTAGGGGCGTGAGGAGACACTCCCCTGTGCACTGATTGGTGAGGAGGAGTGTCCTCACATGCCCACACATGCCCCGCGAGCACGCTGGGATCTGTAAACACCGTAAACCCGGAAGAAGAAGAATTACGAATTACGAGAATTTCTGAAGCCTTATGTGCCTCGCCTCATCTATACGCTCTTGCCAGTATCTGTTGGCGTTGTCGGTGACAACAAGCCACAGCACCAAGACCAGCAACACTAACGACTCCATGTCCTCCATGTTTATTGTTTACTATCCGGGTCATGAGACTACCGCTTAAAAGGCCACTGATGTCACTGTTTGCGCCGCCTAACGACATCACGTGACGTCCACCCACTTTCGCTAACTCCACCCAATGTGTCCACCCACTTCCAGCCAGCACGGTTCAGCGCGGTTGTAGTCGAAATGCAACTCCAACAGCCCCGCTCAGCCCGACTCAGCCCAACTCAGCACGGCATGGCTCAGCCCAACTCAGCCGCGTTGGTAGTGGAAAAGCGGCATTAGTGTTGGCTACAAGTGTCAACAGTGGAGTGGATGAAAGATCCCAGCTTCTGCTATGAAGCAACAATGAATCATGGGAAAGGTCAGAGTTCAGAAAAGTTGTGGATAAAGAAGCCATTTTTGTCAACCTGGAATGGCCATCACTGAACAGAGGTGGTGGTCTAAGACATCATTTATCAGCCACCTATAATGTCAGTCCTTGGCACACTTCCCAGACAACTGAATGCACACCAAAACCCAGCTGTTTTCAGTGACTCACAGGAGGACAGAGAGAACCAACAATCCATTGATCACCCCAACGACTCTCTAGGCCATTCACACCCAGCCCCCAGTGACCCACACCAACAGGATGACTCAACGACACCTTAGGATTGCTTTTCATCCATGACAGGATAAATACCTGATACTCCCTATTAGTCAGACAGAACTGAAGAAGCCTTTTGGATGAGAGGTGAAACATCTTCAAGAATCTTCAAGCAAATCCAGTTGCTCTCTTTTACCACCCACAGTTTAGTTGTGGATATCGTAGAGCGATCTGAAAACTCACAAATGGCTTTGAATTTTGCACTTTAGAACTAAACCTGTACTAGAATTCACGAACTTAGAGTTAAGGAAAGGAAAGAGAGGTACTCCAAGGAAAGAACATTTTATTCAATTTGTATTGTAATTTTTTTTCATACTTCTCAAATCGTAGTCACTCTTTGGGCAACCAAATCTCAACTTTTAGTGGTCCTGGTCAGTTTTTAATTGCCACTGGTGACCATGTGACCGCCAAGTTTCAACCCTGCTTTTTGGTTATCATCATCATCATCATCATCATCATCCGTTTTGCCCACTTGGCACATGTACATACAGCCTTGGGGGGCAGCTGCTTGGGGTGGGGAACCTCTGCTCTAACAGCTGCATTAAGTCCTTTTTATCCATTGTGGCCCTCAGGGCCTGTTGCCTGTCCATCCCCAGTAGTTCTCCTAACTTCCTCCAACTCCTTCTTTTATCGAACATTTTGGTGGTAGACTGCTCAAGACTCAGCTTGCCTCTCCCCTCAAGACTGATGTCTATCCTGGTTCCCTGTTGCTGGAATGACCTTCCCATTGAGGTCAGAACTGCTGATTCCCTGACCACCTTCAAGCACTGACTGAAGAATCACTTCTTCAGGCTGCACCTCTCCCCTTCCTCCCTGCCCACTGTGTAACTGCGTTTCAGTCTAGACCAATCCAGGCTGTGTATGGTCTAGCCTGGGGTTAGCTGTTTGAGTTTTTTGAGTGTGTATTTATACTTTATATGGTTGGTTTGTTTCCTTGGCTGTTTGAGTGTTGGTACTTCAACAGAACATTACACTCGGTGTTGTTGTCACTTATTCAGTTGGCACTAGAACTTTCTTGTCTAGAAGTTCAGCACTTCATGTACCTGTCTTTTGCAGTCATTGTATGTCGTTCTGGATAAGAGCATCTTCTAAATGCCATGTAATGTAATCATACATTTTTCTGGGTGTATCCACCATACGGCGACCATCTTTCTCAGGAAGCCATTCCATATAACTTTGATCTTTTGGATCTCTGCCACAGAGAGTTCCCAAGTCTGAACTCTATATAACAACCAGTGTCAGTGAAAGAAATTGAAAAAATAAAACATGAATTATGGACAATAAAAAGAAAATTAAAAGCCACCTTTATTGTGAATCAGAAAATGAACTTGTAAACAAACTAAAGCAGGAAACGGGTCTGAAAATAAAACAAGCCAAGAACTATACAGAACATTTGTTTGTGCTTTGGTTTTATATTAATAAAATAGATTCCGTTCTATTCCTGGCCAGGCTCCTTCCCAAACTGATAACTGCATCATCAGTTTTTATTTGGCTAATCAGACACAAGGTACACCACCATTCTTGCTGGAGTAGTTGGGGTTAGGTGCCTTGCTCAAGGGCACTTCAGCCAGTTCTGCTGCTCCAGGGAATTGAACAAGTGACCTTTTGGTCCCAAAGTTGTTTCTCAAACCATTGATCTAGATTCCCAAACCTTGTTTTGATGAAGCCATTCCTTTGTTGATTTGTACGTGTGTTTTGGGTCATTGTCATGCTGAAACTTGAAATCCCTCTTCATCTGAAGTGTTTTAGCAGAATCCTTAAGGTTTTGTGCCAAAATTGACTGGTAATTGGAGCTATTCATTATTCCATCCACCCTGATTAAAGCCCCAAAGCATGATGCCACCACCACCATGCTTCACCATGGGGATGCTCTTCTTTTGGTGAATTTTTTTTTTTTTGAATAGCAAAAATCTCTTTTAACCCTTTAATGCGCAAGCTAATGTAACCCCCTCTAACGCACAACATGGGTCACAAGTGACCCGCATTCATTTCTAATGTAATTTCCAGCAAGGACATGGTTTTCTCTCTTACAACTTCTTGAAACAATATATTTAACCCTATAATATTTTATAAATTGACAGATTAGGTAGGGTTTGATGCACAAAAACTATTTTTTATCATTTTTACTTTTGTATCTCATAAATAAACATGTATTTGTAATTTCTCCATTAATTCGCAGACATGGGTCACAAGTGACCCGCATTCATTTCTAATGTAATTCCAAGCATGGATATGGTTTTCTCACTTACACCTTAAAAAAACAATACTTTCACCTACAATATTTAAAAAGATTATAAAGTAGGTAATGTTTGAAGCATAAAAAAATTTTTTACTTAAGTTTATTTTAATTTAACCTAGATTTGGTGTTCTGAGGAACTATGATATTTGCAAGTGTTTCCTGTCAGGAAAACATTTAAAGTCGGACCACTGTTGATCGCTGACTGTTGACACTCATTTTAGAAGTTTACAAAGCTGCTTCTGCAAAACTACGTGTAAGTATTTATTTTCAGTTGTAATATTACATATTTATTACACAACTGTTACAGAGTTATTATTGAAGATAATTGTACAGTGCTCTGGCAAAACATGCCAGAGCACTGAACGCCTTCACCATCTTTACTGCACAACACCCTGACTATATGAATGGTGTGCCAAATGCACGGCAGCTTTTCATCAAGGAGTTGCCCAAAGAGCTCATCATGCCTCACATGAACAGGTGCATGGAGACCTCTGTTCATCTCCGGAGGAATGTTACTGAGGCCATGGCAACATGTGGTGTGAAAAGGGGGAGTGCTGAGACCACCCATCCACAAGAGGACTTAAGACAGGGAGGAAAATCCAAGAGGAAGAGATGCAGCCTTTGTCCAACTGCCAGAGATAGGAAAGTCACCCTCTCCTGCTCCAAATGCACACGGCCTATATGCAAGGACCATTCAGTTACTGTGGTCATTTGTGATACATGTAAGAACTGAGACTGCTGTCTCGGCGCGTTCTCAATGTATACATGCCTGTGCCCATGCCAATATAATATTATCTTACCCAATCAGTTTTATTCAGTTACATTTACCACTTCCCCACAGTTTGAAAGTTAATATTCCAGTTGTCCATGGCTCACTATAGCTACTAATGCAGTGAAGTTCAGTATTGGTGTTTACAGTGTTAGTTGCTGTACATAATGTACAATGTTTAATATATACCAACAACCTTTTTAATCAGATTACTATTAGAAATGATTTAGATTTTTAGAATATTATTTTTTTGTTATTTGTAGTGAAATGGTTCGCATAATATCACATCACATTCACATTATCTCTAGCCGCTTTATCCTTCTACAGGGTCGCAGGCAAGCTGGAGCCTATCCCAGCTGACTACGGGCGAAAGGTGGGGTACACCCTGGACAAGTCGCCAGGTCATCACAGGGCTGACACATAGACACAGACAACCATTCACACTCACATTCACACCTACGGTCAATTTAGAGTCACCAGTTAACCTAACCTGCATGTCTTTGGACTGTGGGGGAAACCAGAGCACCCGGAGGAAACCCACGCGGACACGGGGAGAACATGCAAACTCCACACAGAAAGGCCCTCGCCGGCCCCGGGGCTCGAACCCAGGACCTTCTTGCTGTGAGGCGACAGCGCTAACCACTACACCACCGTGCCGCCGGTTCGCATAATATTTTTTATCTTAATCACAATCACTTAGCCAACACAGGTCATTTCTGACCCATGTGTTCAACTGCTGTACTGCTTCACAAAATGTATTCCAATTCATGGAGTAGCCATAGTGGAATGAACATAATTATTGCTGTTTTTTAAAAGCTGAATATGTAATGATAAATTTTGATATTAAATGATGAAATAAACTAATTTCAAATATTACTGCAAATAAATTCTGATTATTATTCTTGTTCTGATTCTTATTCTATTACTGCAAATAAATTCTGATTCTTTTACATAGGAAATTAATGCGGGTCATTTGTGACCCATGTGTGCAAATATAATATAGCTACATAAAAAGTGTTATAATTCAATGGGTAATCATAAATTAATGAAAAGAATAATTAATGTTTGAAAAAAAACTGAATAAGTGATGGAAACTTGGTAAATTAAATGAAAAATTAATTAAAAAAAAACTAGCTAAGAAACATTAAACCTTCAACAAAACTCCATAGAAAATGAATGCGGGTCACTTGTGACCCATGTTGTGCATTAGAGGGGTAGTGACAAAAAAAGTATTTTTATTTAAAATTGTTTAGAGATATAAATTTAAAAAAAGTTTTGAAATGAACAAAAACAAGTTAATTGAGGAATTCATGGAGTGTGGGGTCATGAAAATAATTTATTGCAGAGATAAAAAGCAAATTAAACGCAGCCGGGTCACTTGTGACCCATGTTGCGCATTAAAGGGTTAAAATCATGGCCAAAAAGTTCAACTTTGGTCTCATCAGACTGCAGCTTTTTTTTTTTTTTAAAGCTTCTGTTTTGCCACCCTACCCCATACCCATGAAAAATTCAGGAGATTGTTGTCACATCTAGTAAGCAGTCAATACCTGCCAGAAATTGCTATAGGCCTCTTGGCAGACTCCCTGACCAGTATTCCTGAGGTCTTCTCATTAATTTTAGATGGACGTCCTGTTCTTAGCAATGTCACTGTTGTGCTATAGTTTCTCCACTCACTGACTATTATCTCTACAGCAGTGTTCCATGGTATAGCCAATGTCTTGAGAGTTTTGTAGTGGCTTTTCTACTTGGATGTTACCAAGAAGATGTCAGGAAAGTCTGACTGGGGTTAATCAGTCACTTTAAATGATGGCAGGCATATACTGATTAGTATTTAACACAAGTTTGAATGTGATTGGTTGATTCTGAAGACTGCTACATTCCTAGTTATAAAAGGGTGTGAACACTTGTGCAAGTTTTGTTTTCCCTCTCTAAACCATTTCTGGTTGTTTGTCACTTGATTTTTACATGTTGTAATTTCACCATAAAGGTGAAAAATAGCCTCAATAAGGCTGGAGCTCAGACCAGCCACTGTTGTTGTGTGCGAGTTTGAAATCTGATCAATCCTGTAGGAGGAGTAGCTATTTTTGTGAAATTGCATATGACCCCTGTGTAGCCTCATCCATGGCAGGTGGCGCCACCTGGGGAACAGCTCTTGTTGGAATATGTCTTTAGAGTCTTCTGGGTGAGTTTCAGTGAAAACATTCCAGCAGTTTATGAAGAGTAGAGTTTAATGTGACGAGTCGCCCAAAAATTTCACACACGCATAAAATCATAAATATGACAAGTGGAGCCACCGTCTTGACAGCTTTTATGCACACCCACCTGGGGAACATTGTATGGGAGTTTGATTGAAATCTGATCAATCCTGTAGGAGGAGTAGTGATTTTTGTAAATTGTGGACAGACGACGGACAACATGTGATTGCATGAGCTCATTTGGCCTGGCCTATAGCCGGATGAGCTAAAAACCTGCCATTTTAACAGGGGTGTGTCAACTTTTTTATATCCACTGTATGTGTTAGCCTCAGTGATTAGCAAGTTTATGTTAGGCATGTGCACTTCCTAAGGTACCTCGCAGCATCTTTCTATATTTGCCTTCCTTTGTCAAAAGAATGAATTCACAAGATTCATGTGAAAACACTGGGAAAAAGAAGCATACAGTTGGCTTTGGCGTGTTTATTAAAAGAAGACACAAATGTTTGGAACAGCACTGCGGAAAAACAGTCGTAGCCGAGTTGTTCTGTTGCTTTTCATCTCTGTCAATTGATGCATTACTAGTAAGATTTACTTCTACCACAAGGAACCAGTCAGTGAGTGTAAAAGCCTCTGTGCACTGATAATGATGCATTCAGGTAGTGTGTTTAAAAATTATTATTATTATTATTATTATCATCAAACAGGACAAAAAAGTGCTTTTGCACAGCACACAGCACCCTGCTATAGGTGAAGGTGGTTGGACCTGGTGTAATAAGGTACTGTAGAGAATGACAGAAAGCAAGAAAACTCTTCAGTTAAAATCCGGATGAGGAGCTGCAGTCGCTGCACAGAGGCTCATTCATCAAACACAAAACAAGCGTTGCGTCCCGGGCCTCTGGGCGAGCTGTAAACACAGCCTCGTCACGCTTGTTTAGCTTAAAACTGGAACCTAAGCTCAGGCTCTGGTACCTGTACATATTAAGCCCTGCTCCTTTACTTTGTCTGACATTAACTACAGTGGATTCCTTTCAACATAATTTATCGTGCGTGCCACAGAACGATATACGATGATTAATTTAAGTGCAGAAGAACATTTCAGCCTTCCAGCCATCACCACCCCGGATCAGGATGTTTCTAGACTACACCATTTTCTTTTAAAATGAATTTGCATGAGCAGGAGATTGCGTTTCCTTTTTATTCAGTGATTCATCGCTGCATTGGCGGCTCTGGAACGCTTTCTCTCAAGGCTCTGTCTATTTAGTATAAATACACAGGTGATTATAGAAAATCGAACACGCTGATTGGTCAAGAAATTCAGACTATTTCTCGATAATCACATTCAGCCACTCGGCAAAATGGCAGCTAATCGCTTTGTTATTCTTCATAAGTGAGGAAGAATTACAAATGATGAAAGAAAATGCTGTTCCTAAAAGCACTAAAAATGCTCCGAAGTTTGGTCTAAAATTATTCAAAGGGAAGATGGGATTAGGATTTATTTTGTATGTACCTATTTAAGGACTGTGCTGATGCACAATCGTCACGAAGTATTACGATACGCCAGTACGCATTATCAAGCCTTTCTACCCGTGTTCTTGATTTCCTGGTTTCTTGATTCCTGTGCCTGTTTCTCGTTCCATTTCTTGCTTTGTCTCTGATATCCTGTTTGTGCCTCGACCACCCCTTTTGCCTGGTATCGTGTTTTTGATCTAGCGTGCTATTTTGGATTTTTTGCCTGTGTGTATATTGTTTCACTGTAAATATATACTGCACTTTGTTATTAAACTGATTACTTCTGCACATACATCCACCTCCTTCGCATACCTGACAGAATACTTTGCCATACTATGGATGTAGCAGAAGCCTTTCAGTACGCCATTCCACGCCGCTTCCGTTTGTCTCAGCCCCTCGTCTCATATTTTCAGCTGAAATCTGACTGGAGACCCCCAGCATCCTACTACGGAATACATCACCCTATGGGATTCATTATGCAGTGTGACTTTTTCTATGAGGACCTCTAAGAGCCTAAGCCACCAGAACCCATCTGTGTAAGCTTTATCCTAATGTTTATTGCTGGATGAGCACAAAAATGGGTGGATTATCTGATCCGAGTCAAGCAGCACCCATGCCTTCAAAGCTCACAGACTTTTTTTTTTTGCCATGCTTGAAGTTCATTTTTTAATCTTTGGAAAAGGAGGAATCCCATGATTTTTTTTTTTTTTGGGGGGGGCGATCCCTCCAGTGGCTGATGCAGCGGAGGAGGCTCCTAGAGGCTGTCTCTCCAGAACTGGTTTCTCAGCCAGAATCAGCACCTGAATCAATACCTGAACCAGAGTCTGTATCAGAGCCCATGCCTGAACCTGAGCCAGCATCTGTTCCAGTGCCAGAGTCAGCACCAATGCCTGCTCCAGTGCCAGAGTCTGAGTCAGAGTCAGCGCCAATGCCTGCTCCAGTGCCAGAGTCAGAGCCTGTGTCAGTGCCTACTCCAGAGCCAGTGCCCGGGTCAGCTGGAGCATCAGAGCCTATGCCAGAGTCAGCACCTGTGTCAGCTCCAGTGTCTATGCCAGAACCAAGGCCAGTGCCAGAACATGAGCCAGTTCCAGAACCTGTGTTAAAGGATGATGGAGCAACCTCTGCTGCAGCTGGTTTATGAAGACGTCATCATCCCGCTGTCGCCCGGCTATGAAGAAGTCATTGTCGTCCCACCACCAGGTCCAAAGCAACACACTGACAGAGTTTGAGACCATGCCTGAGTCCAGTTCCAAGTCCAAGCCAAGTCTGAAGTTCAAACTAGAGCCAAGTCCAGAGTCCAAGCTAAGTCCTGAGTGCGAACTAGAGTCACGTCCTGAGTCCAAGTCAAGTCCACAGTCCAAGTCAAATCCAGAGCTTGAGTCCTCTATGGAGCCTGAATACAGCCTGGAGCCCAAGTCAAAGCTCGCTTCCTGCCCCATGTCCAAGCCAGTTCCAGAACTCCAACCTGAGTCATCTCCAGAACTTGAGCCAGAGTCCAGTCCAGAGCTCAGGCAATCTCCAGAGCTTAAGTCATTCCCAGAGCCCAAGTAATCTTCAGAGCTTGAGCACAATTCCAGCCCTGTGTCCAAGCCAGTTCCAGAACTCCAGCTTGAGTCATCTCCTGACCTGGAGCCAGAGTCCAACCCAGAGCTCAAGCCATCTCCAGAGCTCGAGCCCAGCCTTGAGTCCAAGCCAGATCAAGAGCTCAAGCCTGAGTCATCTCCTGAGCTGGAGCCAGAATCCAGCCCAAAGCTCAAGTCATCTCCAGAGCCTGAATCCAGCCCGGAGCTTGAGTCCACCTTCAGTCCTGGATCTGAGCCAAGTCCAAGACCCAAGTCAAGTCCAGAGTCTGAGCATGATTCCAGCCCAGAGCCCAAGTCAAGTCCTGAGCTCAAGCCCACTCCTAGTCAAGAATCCAAGTCTTGTCCTGAACCTGAGCCTGAACTCCCACCGGGGCCAAGTATGATGAATTTTCACTCCCAGTGGGAGCTCTTTGGGAGGGGGTCTGTCAGTCCTATGTACTGTGGTGCGTGCACCTGAAGGCGTGCCTTGGGCTGCGCACACACCGAGTGGACTCCAGCACGTGTGCCATGAACAATTTGCATCTGAATGCAATTAAGGAACTATGTGTGTACCTATTTAAGGACTGTGCTGATGCACAATTGTCGCGAAGTATCACGATATGCCAGTACACATTACTGAGCCTTTCTACCCATGTTCTTGATTTCCTGGTTTCTTGATTCCTGTGCCTGTTTCTCGTTCCCATTCTTGCTTTATCTCTGATATCCTGTTTGTGCCTTGACCACCCCTTTTGCCTGGTACCGTGTTTTTGATCTAGCCTGCTATTTTGGATTTTTTGCCTGTGTATATTTCACTGTAAATATATACTGCACTTTGTTATTAAACTGATTACTTCTGCACATACATCCACCTCCCTCGCGTACCTGACACATACCGCTTTTGAAGTTTGAAATAAATTGTTTTTCTTGAATATGATTTTATTTATTTGAAATAATCACCTGTGTATTTATACTAAAACAATTATCCACCTCAGGCTCAGTGAATATTAACCTTGACTTCGACTTCTTCTCAGTTATTATTCACCAATATTCATTTCACCTTTAGCAAATAATTGTTAAATGACACATTTATAACATGAGCTCTGGCTCAAATGAGACACATTTTTACAATAAATAATACAATTTAGAATATTACTTTTTGAAAAATTGTATCAAGCCTGAATTACACTGTATATATTAATAGAGATAAATGAATAACTGAATGATAAACAATTGACTTTCTGCAGTTATTAACAGACATAGAACCATGAATAACAGACTATTCAAAGTGAAATAAGTTTCTTTTTTCTTATAATTAACGATTATTCGCTGAAGGTGAAGTGAATATCAGTGAATAATAAGCGATACAAAGTCGAGGTCGAGGTTATTATTCACCAATATTCACTGAGCCTGAGGTGGATAATTGTTAAATATAAGAAAAAAGAAACTTTTGGGATTATTGTTTTAGGATAAATACACAGGTGATTATTTCAAATAAATAACAAGAGTGCTCTGAGAGCACAATATCCCTTGCTGGTAACTCGCCCATAACTCTGGTAAAATGAGACTGAATTGAACGAAATTGCAATATGCATATTACCGACATATACCAAAGAATCCTGCCAAGTTTCGTGAAATTCCTCCAAAAATTGTGAAAGGAGTTGATTTCAGAAGGTGCGCACCCTTCCCGGGATGGATGGACATCGCCGCTTCAAACTTCAAAAGCGGTATGTAAGTGTAATAACTTTGCGGTGCAGACTTGTGTCACTGATCTATGCTGAGTCACATAAAATACTTTATTTAGAAACGGATAAAATAAATCCCAATTCCACCTTCCCTTTGAATAGTTTTAGACCAAACTTCGTAGCATCTTTAGTGCTTTTAGGAACAGCATTTTCTTTCATTTGTAATTCTTCCTCATTTTCAATGACGAAGCAATCGGACGCCATTTTACCAAGTTGCTCGAGGTGATTATCGAGACCAATCAGAGTGCGATTTTCTATAATCACCTCTGTATTTATGCTAAACACCATTTATAATACATCGAGTTAACAGTTCATAATCCATAGCAAATGTTGGTATAAAGTTTAATGCATTTTCATAAATAGAGCAATGTTTATAATGCCTTATGAATGTATTATGAAGTGCATTATCAAGCTGAGCTTCTTTGCTATTAGCAGTACAATACAATACACAGCTTATAATGCATTCATAAATTGTAATACACTTTAATAAATAATTACAACATTTATGAATGCATTATGAATTGTTAACATAGTACACTACTTACAGTGAAATTTTTTTTTCATAATTCTAACAGCATGTATTATAACAATGTGCATTATGACATGTCAAACATGTTAATAGTTCATAAGCAGTACTTATTAGGGCCCGAGTACCGAGGGTGCAAGGCCCTGTTGTTTTTTTCCCTAAGGATTATTATTATTATTATTATTATTATTATTATTATTATTAAAAACTTGGCCATTTTTGAGGTGGGTCCCATGGGCAAAAACTCATGAAATTTGGTACACCCATCAGTCCTGGCCACTGCTACTCAGGGATAGAGGCGTGGCCCCAGGTGTGTCAGGGGGACTCCGTAGCATCCCCATATGTCATTGAAACTTTTGCCTGGTATATAGTTTCACCTATCCATGTCAAATTTGGTAGGTGTGTGGGGAGCCCCAAGACGAACAAAATTGTAATGCATATTATATTAGTCATACTGAACAGGAAGTGAGTTATTTTTGTTTTTGTGCGTTTTGACACATATTACATTTTGACGTTCTGCTCCTAGTCACTTTGTTGGATTCATGCTCAGGCTCTTCATCGCCACTTGCGGCTATATTTTATGTTTATGAGTGCTTATGACACTGTAATGGCACCACTGCGAGTTCTGTACCTTTTCTCAAAATTACAGTAAGTTTAAATATTGATGTCACATGATCATCATGGTTACAGTCTGACATAGCTGTAAAGTCAACTGTCGTGCCTTGTTATGTCTAATATACATCAATCTGCTATTAAAATGCTATATCGCTACCAAAAAAAAAAACCTGGGTGTTAGGTCAGCTTGACCTCAACACAGACACAAACAGGTTTTAAGACCGCTGATGGGTTTTGGAATAAGCCTATATAAAGGTTTTTGTGTGCTTATACATTTGCCATGAAGCCCTACGAACACCATCCTTCAGTGTTACAGCAGCATCTCAAACAAATACAGCAAGGAAACAACTCATTAATCATGTGGCTCTGAACCACAGGAACTTCTCACACAGACAAGATTTCTTACCCTGTACATCGATTTCCTATTTTTTGTTATTCCACATTGTACACTGTACATTGTAATGTGTGTCTCGAGCTCCGGTATAAAGATGTGGATTATATTTAGTCCTCCAGAATTCAACCTGCTCTGAAAGGCCAGCAGGGAGCAGAACATATTTATGACCTTAAGTCTGTTTGTAGACTGAATCCTAAACCATATTGACTGTGGTTATATTTTAACCATTGATAAATGAGCATCTTTTTTTGCACACACTTCCAGGAGGCCAAGTTTTTCCATGTAGGTTGAGATGTGATTTTATTTTTCAAAAAGAGCAGAACTTAGTGCTACAGTTCCAATAAGCATCCAAACGCTGTTACATAAATGATGTACATATGTGGGGTTAAGTGGAGTGGAGTGGAGTGGGATGGAACATAGCGGGGCAAAGTTTATTAGAGGAAACTGAGGGATGGTGGCGTGAAGTGTAGTAGAGTATTCTAAAATCTGAAAGGGTACGGGAGTAAAGTGTAGTGGAGTAAAGAGAAGTAAGGTGGAGTAAACTGAAATAAATAATAATGAAGTAAAGTGGACTGAAGTGGAGTAAAGTAAGGTGTAGTGGAGTAATTTGGTTATTCAAGTATGTATTAGAGAACAGTGGAGTGGAGAAATGTGAAATAAAGGGTAGTGGAGTGAAATGGAGTAAAATGTAATGGAGTAAAGTGGAGTGAAGTTTATTTGAGTATGGTGAAGTAAAGTGGACCGAAGTGGAGTAAAGTACAGTGAAATAAAGTGGAGCAAAGTGTATTGGCATATGGTGGAGTAAAGTTGAGTGAAGTGGAGTGGAGTAATGTGAAATGAGACCGTCAATGCCGGTGTAGTTCACTCCAGCCCCATCTGGTCCAGAAGGAACAATCTAAAGTGGGCCACCTTGTACAATAAATGTTGCAAGTTATATACACTATATACAAGCTATATATAGAAGCTATGTACACCCTAGGAATACCGACCTATTTACCAGAAAAAAATCCAAAACGGCAAGGAATTGACCGCAATTTTTGTTGAACTGCTCGTTAAGGCTTAATTAGTCCATAACTTCATTAATAATTGTAATGAAGCAAATCTGGGTAGAAGTTCTATGCACCCAAGGTTCCCCTACCTTCATGCCAGAAAGATACAAAATCGGTGAAGAATTGAGGGAGAAGAAGTGATTTGTGTGGAAACTGCTTGTTAGGGATTGATTAATTACTCCATATCTTCATTATTAATTGTAATTATGCAAATTTGTGTAGAAGCTATATGCACCCCAGGCAGACCTACCTTCCTGCCAAAAATAATAAAAAACAGTGAAGAATTGTATCATGCTCCGCCCCGGACATCCACTCCGGAGATTACAGATCTCTCACGCCAGCGCCGATCCGGGACAGGAATTCCTTCTCCCCTGAACTTACTTCCTGGTTTTCACTGCTGCTTATTTAAAGGCCATTCTCAGACTCTGTTTTTGCCAGAACATTTCGTTTGCTACTCTAGCCGTTTCTGTGCCGCTCTTGCTTCTCATGTTTTTTTTCTCTAGTTACTTATCTTGTTCATGGTTTTTGCACGAGCGTTTTTTCTGGTTCATGGTTTTTGCACTAAGGGTTTTTTCTTGTTCATGGTTTTTTACACTAGCGTTTTTGTCTTTGCCTGTCTCGTATTTTTGTCAAGTTGTTTGTCTCTTTTTGCCCTGACTATTTTTGCCATTTGTTTATTGTCCTGTTTGTTTACCTTTTTGTCACGCCCTTTCTTCTCTGGATTAAATCATCTTATTTATTGGATTACTGTCTGTGTTCTGCTTTTGAATCCTAATTCCACCACACGTCCACCAATCCTAACAGTACGTTCTGGCCAACATGGATCCAGCAGAACTCACCCATCTGAGAACGGCCATCCAGCAGCAAGGGACTCTCCTTGGGACCCACCAACAAGACCTACAACAAATTACCCAGAACCTCGCCACCCTGTCCAACGCACTCAACCTTCTCATCACACAGATGCAGCGCTGTCAAGCCATGCCTACCCCTGCTCAGCCATCTCCTACTTCAGCTCCTGCCACCGCCTTTCTCCATGAACCGAGACTTCCAGCACCTCAGCCCTACAATGGAGAATCAGGTACTTGCAGATTGTTTTTGTCTCAATGTTCATTGATTCTAGAACTGCAACCTCTGGCCTTCCCCACAGAACGCTCCCAGGTAGCATATACAACAACGCTCCTCACCGGCAAGGCCAGAGAGTGGGAAACTGCAGTCTGGGATGCCAATGCACCCTTTTGTTCCAGTTTCAAGGATTTCTCTGAGGAGATGAGACAAACTTTCGACTGCTCTCTGTCCAGCCGGGAGGCGGCCAGAGAGCTCATGGAGCTGCGGCAGGGGTCCCGGTCTACCATCGAGTTCCAGACATTAGCAGCTTCGTGCAGTTGGAACGAGAACACCCAGATCAACGCGTTCCTGCATGGCTTGTCCGACGCCATCAAGGACGAGTTGGTATCGCGGGAACTGCCATCAGACCTCTCCAGCCTCATGGACCTCACCAACCGCATCGATGCTCAGATCCAGCAATGGAGAAGAGAGAAGAACCGCCCCAGATTCACCTCCTCTCCACCTCCCACCGCATCCGTGGAACCCATGCAGGTAGACCGGGTTCGGGTGTCAGCGGAGGAACGACATCGCCGGCGGAGCACAGGGGCCTGCTTCTACTGCGGTCAGCTGGGACACATCTACCGAGCCTGTCCGCTAAAAGGATGAGCCCACCAGTGAATCAAGGGGCCCTGGTAGGCAATGCTCAGAACCAGTCCCTCGCTAATCATCCGTTACATCCTGTCATCATTATCCATGACAACCAGCATCACCACCTCCAGGCCCTCGTCGACTCAGGGGCGGACAGGAACATGATCTGCTCTGCCACTGCCAAGCATCTGGGAATCCTGCTACTTGCTCTTGACGTCCCTCTCACTGTCCTGACACTCAATGGGACTGGCTTGACCAGCATCACCCACCTTACAGCCCTGCTCACCCTAAGGATTTCTGATAACCACTCAGAAACCATCCAGCTTCACGTCATGAACAATCCCCACGTACCCATCATTCTAGGATTACCATGGTTAATGCAGCACAACCCCCACCTTAACTGGGCTGACAACACCATCCTAGGCTGGAGCCAGTCCTGCCTAGCTTCCTGTCTGAACTCCGCTCCACCTCCCACCAAATCACTGCAGCCTTCAGCCAGCGAGTTCCTCGACCTCTCTCACATGCCTTTGGAATATCTGGATCTCAAACTTGTTTTCAGCAAGGCCCGAGCAGTGTCCCTCCCTCCTCACAGACCCTATGACTGGGGTATCGACCTCCTACCTGGGACAGAGCCACCCAAAGGACGACTCTACTCTCTCTCTCCTGTCGAAAGGCAAGCCATGGAGAAGTACATCTCCAAATCTTTGGCAGCTGGGATCATCTGTCCTTCCTCTTCCCCAGCAGGGGCAGGATTCTTCTTTGTGAAAAAAAAGGACAAGTCGCTTTGCCCCTGCATTGACTATTGGGATCTCAACGCCATCACGGTCAAGAACCGCTACCCATTACCGCTCATGACCACAGCCTTTGAACTACTCCAGGGAGCCAAGTTATTCACCAAGCTAGATCTACACAATGCATACCATCTCGTCAGGATCAGGGAGGGGGACGAGTGGAAGACGGCCTTTAACACCACCACTGGTCACTACGAGTACCTCGTGGTCCCTTTCGGCCTGACCAACGCGCCCACAGTCTTCCAGGCACTCATTAACGACATCTTAAGGGACTTCCTAAACATCTTCATTTTCATGTACCTGGATGACATCCTGATCTTCTCCAGCTCTCTGGAGGAACATCGGGGTCATGACTGGCAGGTCCTCCAGCACCTGCTAGAGAACAAGTTGTTCGTCAAGGCGGAAAAGAGCGAATTTCACCAGAGCTCTGTCTCATTTCTGGGATTCATCATCTCCCCGGCAAGGATCCAGATGGACCCCCTCAAGCTCAAGGCAGTTGCCGATTGGCCCACCCCCATCTTCAAGACGAGAGCTCCAGTGCTTCCTAGGATTTGCCAACTTCTACAGGTGCTTCATTCGCAACTTCAGCACGGTGGCTGGACCTCTTGCAGCCCCGACCTCAACCAAGACCCAATTCAAGTGGGGGGAGGAAGCAGAGAAAGCCTTTTCCACGCTCAAGCACAGATTTACCACAGCACCCATTCTCACCATACCCGATCCTACCAAGCAGTTTATTGTCGAGATTGACGCTTCCGAGTCAGGGGTCGGAGCTATACTATCCCAGAAGGCCAGTGATGACAATGTCCACCCATGCTCCTTCTTCTCCCGTTGGCTATCCCCAGCTGAACGGAATTACGACATTGGTGACCGAGAACTACTTGCTGTTAAACTAGCTTTGGAGGAGTAGAGGCACTGGCTCGAGGGGTCAGAGCTCCCCTTCCTAGTCTGGACTGACCATAAGAATCTGGAATACCTCAAGTCCGCCAAACGCCTGAATTCCTGTCAAGCCCATTGGTCTCTCTTCTTCTCCCAGTTCAACGTCACACTTTCCTACCACCCAGGCTCCAAGAACAGCAAACCTGACACCCTGTCCAGGATGTTCTCTTCCCACCAAGAGGAATCCAAGCCGCCCGAGACCATCCTTCCTCCACGCTGCCTGGTGGGAGCCACCATTCTAGAGGTTGAGATGCTCATGCAGAAAGCCCTGGAGCAGGACCCTGGTGAAGGTAACTCCAACAACACTCCTCCTAACCATCTGTTTGTTCCCTGTCCTGTGCGAACCCAGGTGCTGCAGTGAGGTCATGGCTCCAAGCTGGCCTGTCATCCGGGAGCCACCCGAACCCTGGCACTCATCCAGCAGCGCTTTTGGTGGCCATCCATCAAAGAGGACGTCCAGGAGTTCGTGGTAGCCTGTGACACCTGCTACCGGAACAAGACAGCCAATCGACCCCATGCCGGCTTGCTAAGACCCCTCCCGACTCCACATCGACCTTGGTCTCACATCACCCTGGACTTCGTCACTGGACTCCCCAATTCAGGTGGCAACACATGCATCCTCACTGTCATTGACCATTTCTTCAAGACTGTCCATTTCATTCCTCTGCCCAAGCTCCCCTCAGCCAAAGAAACCGCAGAATTACTTATCCACCACATCTTCCGCCTACATGGACTACCCACCGACATCGTTTCTGACAGGGGCCCTCAGTTCACTGCACAGTTCTGGAGGGCTTTCTGCAAACTCATCGGGGCCACCTGCAGTCTCACCTCAGGCTTCCACCCACAGACCAACAACCAGGCAGAACGGGCGAACCAGGCTTTGGAAGTTGCACTCAGGTGCATGGCGTCTAGGCATGCCAGTTCTTGGAGTAAGTACCTACCCTGGATCGAGTACGCTCATAACACTCTGCCTTCATCTGCCACAGGTCTCTCACCCTTCCAGTGCTCCCTAGGTTACCAACCACCACTCTTCCCCAACCAAGAGGAGGAGGTCGCCATACCCTCAGCCCAGACCTTCATACGCTACTGCAGGAGGATGTGGGCATTGGCCCGGAGAAAACTCATTCGCTCCGCCCTAGAATCCAAGAGGCAGGCTGACAAATGCCACTCTAAGGCACCCACTTACCAGGTGGGGCAACAAGTCATGCTCTCCACATGCCATCTGCCATTCAGAACCGTCTCCCGCAAGGTGGCTCCCAGGTACCTAGGACCCTTCCTCATCAAAAAGGTAATCAACCCATATTCCGTCAGACTGGCACTACCACTCACCATGTGACGCATCCACCCCACAGTCCATGTGTCACAGCTTTAACCTCTGGTATTTAGTTCTTTGCCACACCTCCACCACACCTCCACCAATTCTAACAAATTGAGAGAGAAGAAGCGATTTTAATGAAATGTGGACAACATCGGATGGACGATGGATGACACATGATGGGATAAACTCATCACCTGTCGGCCGGATGAGCTAATAAAGGGTAGTGGATTAAATTCTAGTGGAGTGGAGTAAAGAGGAGGGGAGTAAACTGAAATGTAGTGCAGTGAATAATGTGAAGTGAACAGGAGCAAAGTTTACTGGAAGAAACTGAGGTGTAGTGGAGGTGAAGTGGAGTGAGATAAAGTGCAGTGGAGTAAAGTTCAGTTCAGGAGTGTAGTTGAGGGCAGTGTAGTGAAGTGAAGTGAAATGGAGAAAAGTGTGCCTGAGTAAAGTACAGTGAAGTACAGTGTGGTGAAGTATAGTAATCTACATGCAGTTCACACATGTAATGCTTGTAGTGCCAGGTTTTCTGAAGCAGAAGTGTCAGAGATGGGTTTTTTCCAATAGTGTCTGGATTACTGCCTTTAAACACAAACAGCTACCTCTAAAAATCAGGGACAGAGTGGAAAACACACCAAAAAACACACCAAACTGTGAAGTACTGGGTTCTGTAATCTCTAAATCTTATCTTGTTTTATACCCTGGACATTTGGAAGGAACTGTGCATGTGAGAGAACGATATTTGGTCAAGATCCTCCTGAAGACTGGAAAGAAGGTCATTACTAAGAAATGGCTCAAGAGTGAAGCACCAAGTCACAAACAATGGTTGTCAATCAAAGACGATATACTGTACTTGTGATGGGAAATCTTACATACAAGTTGAAGGAAGATTTTTTTTTTTATAAAAGGCTGGAGAAAAGGGTTAACATATAAAGCAAAGAAAACCATGTATAACAAGGCAGTCAAAAAACAAGGTAGACTTTAGACTCCCAGCGCACAGGCTCTGTTCGTTTGTTGATGGGTTGTTGTTTTTCCTTTCCTTTTTATCCTTGTCTTCTTTGTTTGTCCCTTTTTACTCCTTAATTCTGAATAAACTGTATTGTATTGTATTGTAATTAAGGGGGCGGCACGGTGGTGTAGTGGTTCGCGCTGTCGCCTCACAGCAAGAAGGTCCGGGTTCGAGCCCCGTGGCTGACGAGGGCCTTTCTGTGCGGAGTTTGCATGTTCTCCCCGTGTCCGCGTGGGTTTCCTCCGGGTGCTCCGGTTTCCCCCACAGTCCAAAGACATGCAGGTTAGGTTAACTGGTGACTCTAAATTGACCGTAGGTGTGAATGTGAGTGTGAATGGTTGTCTATGTGTCAGCCCTGTGATGACCTGGCGACTTGTCCAGGGTGTACCCCGCCTTTCGCCCGTAGTCAGCTGGGATAGGCTCCAGCTTGCCTGCGACCCTGTAGAACAGGATAAAGCAGCTAGAGATAATGAGATGAGATGAGATTGTAATTAAGGATAAAACTAAATAAAAATTTATTAAAAATCAGGGATAGAAAATACAGACTGTAGAGGGAACTCGAGTTGCATAAGCCAACACTGAATATCCGTAACTTTCTCCGTGTCTATATCCACATAACTCTAGAACTTAACTCTGAATTCAGCTTACGGTATTTTCCCAAATGTCATCTCTGGGAGGTTTTTTTTTCTTTTTTCACTGCTCTCAAGTCTTTGTTTTGTGACAGTGTGTGTTAAAAAGCATTATATAACTAATACTGAAATGAATTCATGATTAAGGACAATCTGAAGATACCATGAATTCAAACAGAATTAAAGGCCTTCTTCTTGTCCTGGACAAATATTCAGCAAGTGTTTTTCCCCCTTCCACGGTTGTTTTACTGTATTTTAGGCCCAGCTGCAAATAATTATTTTGTCAGCAGATGGCTTGAAATATGCACAAATTAACTCCTATGCTAATACCGCTCTCTTAATTAGCATCGCTCTCGAGGCATGTTATAAAAGGAGCAGAGTAATTGTGCAGCACTTCCTCCTTAAATGCATTCAATTGGTACGTGTCTGTACTGGAAGTGGAAACGGTTAATAATTCTCACCGAGCTCCAGATGAATCCCAGCGACAAAGGAGTTCAGGAAGAACATGAAGATGACTATGGAGAGCACCGACACACACTTCACCAGCAGGACTTTATCTGTGATTCTGTGCTGTAGGAAGAAAAAGGAGGAGAGAGCGATAGATACAGTAGACTGGCCTCTCTGCGACACCAATTATGTTCTCTCAGCCATAATCAGAGAAATTAGGGCTCCTTCTTTTCAATATGACAATAACACCAGAACAGGACAGGAACTGTCAAATGGGGTCACTTCAGGAACCGTGTGGGCAGGAAGAACATCACCATTGAGATTCATGATTTATTTAAATCTCTTTTTGATGATAATCATTTTCATCTTTACCGTTTTCTGTAGCTCCTGGATGTTGCTTTCCCAGTTTTTGTCCTCTTGGGATATTTGCCTGAGAGGGATAGAAATGTTTAAATGTGCAATCATGCTATATTGGAACACATGGAGGAATTACAGAATTAAGCTTCATTTAAACAGGGTTCATTTGCTGTATGTCTGATTTTATGTATATTCATACCAAAAATCAACTCGTACTTTTCAGGACACGGAGAACCAAAACCGTGGCGTAAATCTCTGTCACTCATGAGGAAATCGATGAGTGAGTTGTTTTGATAAATTTGGGGACTTTTTCTTTGTGAATGTGTCGATATAATAAAAAGGAAATCACATGTTGGCTTGAAGATATGAAGTTTATCTTCTCGTGTTGAAAAATTCGCATTTTTCATACAAAATACATGACAGATCTGAGTGACATATTTAAATAATATTGGCTGGTGTTGAGTGGTCTATCAGATATATTCCATTCAGCTAGCATGATACTGAATGAGTCGAAGACAAATAGCTGAATGGAATATATCTGATAGACCATGAAAAAAGCCAGACATTATTATTATTATTATAATACGTACACATTCCTTTTGGGTGTTCAATGCATCTTTTTCTTTCAAAACTCTCTCAAAAGCTTCCATATTTAATGAAGCAAACCTGGCGGCCATGTTTGTTTATTTACAAATTCTCCCAGTCGCTCGCTAGCACGGAAGATTTACGTCTCCGACGTGTAACGTCATGTTGTCTTGAAAACCATGCAATATCGTGAACCACATTCAACGCTCATTCTCCATTGGGTAGAGTGACGTAAATACACGTAGGATAAGCGATATGCTAACAATATTGCATGCTATCAAACCAAATGAATGAAACCCGCTAGAAGGGAATAGAACACGTTTTTATTCCATCAAAAAAGTGTCCCGTATGTATAATAATTCCCGATATTTCACTCTGATGACGTCACTCCCAGTTTCCCACTGACTAGATGCGCGTTGTCAAAATGGCGAACCGGTTCAAAATTAAAACTCTTTTGATTAACTTGCCTATTTTTTAGTGGATGTGTCCATATAATATAAAGAACATTACACGGTGGTGTGAAGATATGAAGTTTATCTTCGAGTGTTGAAAATATTTTCACTCGTTCACTTCACTCACTTGAAGATAAGCTTCATAGCTTTGTGCCACTGTGTAATATCCTCTATGTATTATACTTTACTTCAGAGAAGTGATCATAGGACTATACAACAACTGCATAAACCTTCATAAAGGATAATGCTATTTACACTTGCAGTTCTACTGCACACATATATCCGGCTAGAACGACGGTGAAGCACTCTACTCTATAAACATTTCTAAATATATATTGACTGTTTAAATCTTTTATATTTTCTTCCTGTTGGATTTGATCGTTACATTAACACTGTACTAAGAAGTAGTGTTCCAAGGCTACATAACTACATAAACCTTCATACAAATTAATAAAGGATTATTCTAAAAACGATCAGCTGACAAAGATTTCTTCAACGTAACACCCAAATCAAATGAGACTTTTTTTGTTTGTGTTATGACAATGTCAAGGCTGCATAAGAGTCTCATAAGAAACGGTTCATCTCATCTCATCTCATCTCATTATCTCTAGCCGCTTTATCCTTCTACAGGGTCGCAGGCAAGCTGGAGCCTATCCCAGCTGACTACGGGCGAAAGGCGGGGTACACCCTGGACAAGTCGCCAGATCATCACAGGGCTGACACATAGACACAGACAACCATTCACACTCACATTCACACCTACACTCAATTTAGAGTCACCAGTTAACCTAACCTGCATGTCTTTGGACTGTGGGGGAAACCGGAGCACCCGGAGGAAACCCACGCGGACACGGAGAGAACATGCAAACTCCACACAGAAAGGCCCTCGCCGGCCCCGGGGCTCGAACCCAGGACCTTCTTGCTGTGAGGCGACAGCGCTAACCACTACACCACCGTGCCGCCCAGAAATGGTTCAGCATACTTTAATCTTTCTTCAACTCCATGTTCAGTGCAATCTGACTGATTTCACCTTTATCATCATTAGGGTAGTAGCATACGACAAGTTAGAGATCAGAGAGTGACATCACACTTTGACCTACGTAAGTCCTTTATGACACTTGATGCAAGCCGACACACATTTTTATTTGACAACCCCATTTCCAAAAAGGTTGGGACGCTCTGGGAACTGTAATTAAAAACAAAATGTGATGATTTTCAAAACATGAAAAGCTGATTTTTTTTTTTTTTTTTTACAGTAGTGCAAAGATAATGTATCAAATGTCAAACCCACTGTTGTTTACCACTGTGTTCCAGCTTCTCTACCTTTAACAACACTCTGTAAATGTTTGGGAACTGAGGAGATCAATTTCTATAGTTTTGAAAGAGAAATGTTGTCCTATTCTTGCCTGATATACAATTTCAGTTGCTTAACAATTCAGGATCTCCTTTGTCTGGACTGCAAGCAGGCCAGTTTAGCACACGGACTCTTTTCCTACGGAGCCATGCAGTTGTAATATGTGCAGAAAGCGGTTTGTCATTGTCTTGCTGAAAGAAGGAAGGCCTTCCCTGAAAAAGATTTTGTCTAGATGGCAGCATGTTGCTCTGAAACGCATTTATATCATTCAGCATTAATGATGCCTTCCCAGATGTACAAGCTACTCATGTCATGTGCACTAATGCACCCTCAGATCATCACAGATGCTGCTTTTGAGCTGTGCATTGATAACAAGCCAGATGGTCCCTCTCCTCTTTAGCCTGGAGGACATGGTGTCCGTGATTTCTAAAAAGAATTTCTACTTTTGATTCGTCAGACCTCGGGACAGTTTTCCACTTCACCTCAGTCCATCGTAAAAGAGCTCAGGCCCAGAGAAGGGGGCGGGGTTTCTGGATATTGTTTATATCTGGTTTTAACTTGCATTTTGTGGATGCAGTAATGAAGTGTTTTCACAGACAATGGTTTTCTGAAGTGTTCCTGAGCCCATACAGTGATTTCCACTACAGGCACGTGTCTGCTTTTAATGCAGTGTCTCCTGAGGGCCTGAAGATCACAGGCATCCGATGTCAGTTTTCAGCCTTGTCTCTTGCATTCAGAGATTTCTCCAGATTCTCTGAATCTTTTAAATGATATTATGGACCATAGATGATGTGATCCACAAATTCTTTGCAGTGTTACATTGAGGAACGTTATTCTTAAATCATTGCACTGTTTGCCCACACAGTCTTTCACAGAGTGGTGAACCCCGCCCCATCTTTACTTCTGAGAGACTCCACCTCTCTGGGATGCTCTTTTTATACCCAATCATCTTACTGACCTGTTGACAATTAACCTAATTTGTTGTTGTTGTTGTTGTTTTAATTGTACAACTTTTTCAGTCTTTTTTTGCCCCGTCCCAACTTTTCTGGAACATGTTGCTGACGTCAAATTCAAAATGAGCATATATTTTTCAAAAAACAATAAAAGTTCTCAGTTTCAACATTTATGTCATCTTTGTACTATTTTTTAAAAGAAATATAGGGTTTCTATAATTTGCAAATCTTCACATTCTGTTTTATTTACAGTTTACACAGTGCATTTTTTGGGGGGAAATGGGGTGGTAAAAATATTTTAATAAGCATCAACTGTCAAAAACACTTTCAGTTTTTAATAGTACTTTACAAGTCTACAATTCTGTGTTATGTATGTGTTTTGTACATAACTGTAATATTTGAATATCCATATGAGTTAATGAATGCATATTGTTGTCAGTGACTGTGCGAGTTCGTGGCAGCCTTCAAACATGGCCGCCATAGACTACAACTCCTAAGTGCCACAGCGCCCTTCCTCTCCTGAGTACTGATGGGGATTATACTTGTTCTTTATTCCAACACCCTATATAAGCACGCCAAACATTCCAGCTCATTGTGAAATATCCTTCTCCATCTGCATACCTGATCATACCAAGACCTGACTCTAATGCCCCTTTTCCACCAAAGCAGTTCCAGGGCTGGTTCGGGGCCAGTGCTTAGTTTGGAACCGGGTTTTCTGTTTCCACTGACAAAGAACTGGCTCTGGGGCCAGAAAAACCGGTTCCAGGCTAGCACCAACTCTCTGCTGGGCCAGAGGAAAGAATAGCTTACGTCAGCGGGGGGGCGGAGTTGTTAAGACCAACAACAATAATAAGACCATGAAAGATCGCCATTTTTAAGCGACGAGAAGCAGCAGCTGTACAAACGCAAAGTCATCCATTATTATTATTATTGCTGCTGCTTCTTCTGTGTGGTTTTTGCTTTGATATTCGTGCCAAGGTTTATGTAAACGTAGCGCCATAACTGACGTATACAGCGCCATAATGACGTATACTGCAACGTAATGACGTGGCTCCGCTTAGCACCGCGAGCTATGGAAAAGCAAACTGGTTCTCAGCTGGCTCGCAAGTTGAACGAGTTGTGAACCAGCACCAGCACTGGCCCTGAACCAGCCCTGGAACTGATTTGGTGGAAAAGGGGTATAAGTGTTTCTGATCCCCGCTATGTTATTCTCTCGACCCTGAGACTGTTATTTATCTCTGACATCCTGTTTGCTGATTGACCAACCCCAGCACTAACTTGACTCTGATCCTCATCTCGAGATTTTACCAGTTTGCAACGCACCCGCTCTCCTCTTGCATTTGCGTCTGTAAATGCCTGCACCCTGACAAATGTTCGAAGAGTTGTTAACTTATTCGCAACAATTTTTGCCCAGCAGCTAAGCATCTTATTAACCTTAGCTAAACCTGGCCTGGTAAAATTTGACACTTGAATTGATTGTCTCATAAGGGCCTAATGGTGGAACTGAGCTTAATTATCCCACAAGTACACTTTCATATTGAACCAATTCAAACAAATGGCTTCATAAACGCTTCCTAAGACGGTCTGTTTTGAAACTGGAGTATTAAGGGTCACTGTATGATCATGATGATCATGTACAAAGTACCCAGACATTTCCCAGAATAAAAAAATGCCATAAAACTGGTCCAGTCCTTCAAGCAAAATTGCGACAGTCTCTGATTACAATGACAACTCAATGTGAGTAGACCGGACTCACACCAGAGTCAGTGTGATTTAAACTCAGTGGGATTCACACCCTCGTACCTGATTATTGAGCATTTCTATTTGAGACCTGGGGTTAGTCACAGATTGTGCTGTTCTATGGTGTGTGAACATGTGATGCTTTGATCAGAGGCTTTGTCTGATCCATTGGTCATGTCCGGTACCCGATCATAACCATGAGGCTGAATTTGCATTCCTGGCCTTGAAGCATAATTCCAATACATTGCCAGTGATCTGATTTCTTGTCCTGCCAATCCCCGTGTTTATATCGTTCCCATGAACATGCACTCTGCTAGATAGAAAGAGCTAAGGACAACATAACCCCCTACTGTAGAAGAGATCATTTTTAGATTTTCTTCAAACAGGTCATCAGAACATCATGCGAGTCATAATGGAAGAGTAAAAGATGCTGATGCTCCCCTGCTGCTCAGTCAAACACCACATTACTTCTGCCAACATCAATCTCACAATAATTTGGTTGAGGCAGAGAAGTAAGGAGTGATGGAACAGAGACAACAGCTTTGATGATGAGTGTAAAATTTTCAAATGATGGAAGAAACTAGAGCTGTGGCCATCGAGTCTGGTCTCAAGAATATTTCTGCATTAAATTGGACTTGTCTCAGATTTGTTGGACTTGGTCTTGGGCATTGGGCGAGCTAAATATAGACCAAGAGATTATAAAATAACGTCTGTGTTCTTTTCTTTTTGCACTTGAACACAAGAAGTCATATCTTCTTCAAGAAAACAGCATACTTATATTACAGGCATTTAGCAGACACTCTTATCCAGAGTGACATACTACATACCCTGAGGAGCAGCCAGGGATTAGGTGCCTTGCTCAAGGGCACTTCAACCATTCCTACTGGTCCAGGGAATCAAACCAGTGACTGTTTGGTCCCAAAGTTGCTTCTCTAACCATTAGCCCATCTACTTATGGGCACAATGCACAAATGAAGCTGGTTAGTTGAAGTCAAGGCTTGACTTTGGAAAGGTTTTGATGGTTTTCTGTCTCAATCTTGACTCAGTCCCACCATCATCTGGACTTGATTTTGAGTTGGCCTCAACCCCCTTAAGGCTTGGTCTTGACTCAGTCTCAGCTAGTCCTGGTCTTGGACTTGTCCTGTCTTGCTAGTCCTGGTCTTGGGCAGTGGTGGCTCAATAGTTAAAGCTCTGGGTTACTGATCTAAAGGTCCTGAGTTCAAGCCCCAGTGCTGACAAGCTGCCACTGTTGGGCCCTTGAGCATTGTCCTTAACCCTCTCTGCTTCAGGAGCACTGGGTCATGTATCCCCTTGTTGTATGTTGCTCTGGATAAAAGCATCTGCTAAATGTCTTGGTCTTGACTACAGCCTAAACAACCAGATATGTTTCTGATTCAGAAACTCATCTGAATGTGAACCTTATGTGGAAAAAATCTAATCTGAGTTTTTTCTGGAACAATATCCAATCTGTGTCAGAAATCTCAAAAAAAATTGGAATTGGTTGGCAACACAAATGAACTATGAACTTTTTCCCCACGGTGAAGTTTTAATCATCATTCCTTCATGATGAGAAATGTTTGCGTGTGGTACCTCTGGAAGGTCCGGAGCTTCTTGCGCAGGAGGCTCTCCAGGTTGAGAACCTTCTGCATGAGAAGACACTTGACAGCAGTCTCCTCTCTGCTGGCGGGGTTGATCCGCTGTGCTGTCTGTCTCCACACCAGAATCTCGTGCTTCAGCTCTGCAGAAAGGAACAAACCAACAGAAAATTTAATTTTCATCCACAACTAAAACAAGCAGCACTCCTCTGGAAATATGCTTATGGGAAAACGCCATTGCCTCGCATGGCTGACATTTTATTCTTTAACACAATAAAGATAGTGGGAAATAAAGTTCCCGCTATGGTTCTGATTCATTTATGGAGTTGAAAACATTCCTCTCTTACTGTGGATTCAATCAGCTTTTATATTTTTATGCGCATCCCACATGCTTAAAGCCTTTTTTTAAAGCTTCTTACATATTTATTTCTGGTATTATACTGAATGCGGGAGCAGTGGGAAACTGGTAATGGCACTGTGGATGCTGTGAGCATGGGTCCAGCTGCACTACAGCAAACACTCATAATATTGGATCATGTAAATGTCACTTTCATCATGAGGACTGGACTGGATCTCTGTCAGCAGAGCTGTATTCCATTTGATGGTGCTTTTACTGAGAGAACTAAGACTACTGAGAGCACTCTGGCAGAGACCTGCATTCTGATAAAAAAAAATTAATTGATAAATTTATACATCAATGTATTGTATATAAATATATTAATGTGCTTATTATAATACATTACCATTTCTATAGTAATGGCTCATTAACAGGGACTTTTACAAGAGATGTTCCATATAAACAAATTTTGAAATGTGTACTTTTCAATGGCGGTGATTCAAAATCTTGTGACAAATTCATGATAATTAAAATCAGTGAAATAAAAAATGAAAGGTGATTATTATCAGGCTGCGTAATCACGTAGTTGTTCCTCGTTGTAATTGCATTGGTTAGACAGCAGAGGGCGCGCTATATAACGTACAATAGTGGGAATGTGTGTGACTCACTGAGCTCTATGTATAAATCTGGAGAGCTCATAGGCTCATCAGAGTGAAGCCATCTGGCCACCATCTTACCATTCACATCGCGGAGCACAATGGTCATTTAGACTACTGGAAGCTACACAAAACTGGAGAAGTTATTTATGTAGCTGTATAGGCAAGAGGCCGAGGGCTATGGAAACAGAGATTGGCACCACCCAATTGCATGGTATGGGAAGGACTTACGACATTTTTTTTGTGCTGGTATAATAAATGAATGGAAAGGAAGTATTGTACAGCCTTTGTGTTGGATGAATTATATATATATATATATATATAAAAAAAAAATCTCCTTCTCACCCCCGGCGGGGGGGGTGGTATCCATGTCATCCTCAAGCTCGGGTCCTCTACCAGAGGCCTGGGAGTTTGAGGGTTCTGCGCAGTATCTTCGATGTTCCTAGGACTGCGCTCTTCTGGACTGAGGCTTCAGATGTTGTTCCTGGGATTTGCTGGAGCCACTCTCCCAGTTTGGGGGTTACTGCCCCAAGTGCCCCCACTACCACGGGGACCACGCAACC
Organism: Neoarius graeffei; assembly: GCF_027579695.1. NCBI lineage: Eukaryota > Metazoa > Chordata > Actinopteri > Siluriformes > Ariidae > Neoarius > Neoarius graeffei. The sequence goes on from NC_083572.1 coordinate 111,421,874, forward strand.
CTTGACCTTCCACATCCGTTCCAGCTGCTCTTTCAACCCTTGATACTTCTCAAGTTTCTCATGTTCCTTCTTCCTGATGTTGGCGTCAGCTGGGATCGCCACATCTATCACCACCACCCTCTTCTGCTCTTTGTCCACCACCACTATGTCCGGTTGGTTAGCCAGGATCTGTTTGTCAGTCTGGAAGCTGAAGTCCCACAGAATCTTGGCCCTGTTGTTCTCAGCCACCTTCTGTGGTATGGCCCATTGGGACTTGGGTATTTCTATTCCATACTGGTTGCAGATGTTCCTGTATACTATCCCAGCCACTTGGTTGTGCCTCTCCATGTACGCTGATCCAGCTAGCATCTTACACCCTGCTACTATGTGCTGGACTGTTTCAGGGGCTTCTTTGCACAGTCTGCATCTTGGGTCTGATCTACTCTGGTAGATCCTGGCCTCTATGGCTCTTGTGCTTATGGCCTGTTCTTGTGCTGCCATGATTAGTGCCTCTGTGCTGTCTGTCAGTCCTGCATTATCCAGCCACTGGTAGGATTTCTTGATATCAGCCACTTCCTCTATCTGACGGTGGTACATGCCATGTAGGGGTTTGTCTCTCCAGGTTGTCTGTTCCTCCTCCTCCTCTGCACTCTCATCAGGGTTCTGCTGCCTGAGACATTCACTTAGCAGTTCATCCTTTGGGGCCATCTTTCTGATGTATTCTCGGATTTTCGATGTTTCATCCTGGACCGTGGTCTTGACGCTCACTAGCCCTCGGCCTCCCTCTTTCCGCTTAGTGTATAGTCTCAGGGTGCTGGACTTGGGGTGGAACCCTCCATGCATGGTGAGGAGCTTTCTAGTCTTGATATCTGTGGCTTCTATCTCCTCCTTTGGCCAGTTTATGATACCAGCGGGGTATCTGATGACTGGTAGTGCGTACATGTTGATGGCTCGGACCTTGTTTTTACCATTCAGCTGACTTTTCAGGACCTGCCTTACTCTCTGGAGGTATTTGGCTGTGGTTGACTTCCTTGTGGCCTCTTCATGGTTTCCATTAGCCTGTGGGATGCCAAGGTACTTGTAGCTGTCTTGGATATCACCTATGTTGCCCTCTGGTAGGTCAATCCCCTCAGTCCGGATCATCTTGCCTCTCTTTGAGACCATCCGGCCACACTTGTCCAATCCGAATGACATCCCTATGTCATCGCTGTAGATCCGGGTGGTGTGGATCAGCGAGTCTATTTCTCGCTCGTTCCTGGCATACAGCTTGATGTCATCCATGTAGAGCAGGTGGCTGATTGTTGCCCCACTACGGAATCGGTACCCGTAGCCGCTCTTCGTGATGATCTGACTGAGGGGGTTCAGGCCTATGCAGAACAGCAGTGGTGATAGCGCATCTCCTTGGTATATGCCGCACTTGATGTTGACTTGGGCAATGGGTTTTGAGTTGGCCTCTAGGGTTGTCTTCCACATTTCCATTGAGTTCTGTATGAAGGTCCTTAGGTTCCTGTTGATCTTATACAGTTCCAGACATTCCAGTATCCATGTGTGTGGCATTGAGTCGTAGGCTTTCTTGTAGTCAATCCAGGCAGTGCACAGGTTGGTCTGTCTCTTCTTACAGTCTCGGGCGACTGTTCTATCGGCCAGTAGCTGGTGCTTGGCTCCTCTGGTGTTACTGCCAATTCCTTTCTGTGCCTCGCTCATGTATTGAGCCACATGCTTACTCATTTTTGCCGCAATGATGCCTGACAGGGCCTTCCATGTTGTGCAGAGACAGGTAATTGGCCGGTAGTTGGATGGGATGGGTCCCTTCTGGGGGTCCTTCATGATTAGGACTGTCCTGCCTTGGGTTAGCCATTCTGGGTGGGTTCCATCCCTCAGCAGCTGGTTCATCTGTGCTGCTAGGCGTTCATGGAGTGCAGTTAGCTTCTTCAGCCAGTACGTATGGATCATATCGGGGCCTGGTGCTGTCCAGCTCTTCATCTTTGACACTCTTTCTTGGACGTCTGCCATTGAGATGGTTACTGGTTCTTGTTCTGGGAGGTTGCTGTGGTCAGCTCTTAGGTCCACTAACCATTGGGCATCGGTGTTGTGTGATGCGTTTCTTTCCCATATGTCTTTCCAGTATTTTTCCACCTCAGCTCTTGGTGGGTCTGACCGGTTGTTGTTCCCCTGCCATTGAGAGTACACCTTGGCTGGTTCAGTGGAGAACAGCTTGTTTATTCTCCTGGCCTCTCCTTCCTTGGTGTATCTCCTCAACCGGGTGGCCAGAGCTGTTAGTCGCTGTTTGGCAGTTTCGAGTGCCTCTGGTATGGAGAGTGAGTTGTACTTCCTGGGCGCCCCTTTATTCACCATGTTCCCTTTCTGTAGTTCAGCTAGCTGGCTAACTTCTCTCCTTGCTGCCTTTATCTTGGCCTCTAATCGTCTCTTCCATGGTGGATACTGTTTGTTATGTCCCGAGCCCACCTTGTGTCCAAGCATCTCCATGATTACTGTTGCTGTACTGTGTATCAGCTTGTTGGTCTCAGTGATGGTTCTTGTGGAGATTGTCTTCAGAGCAGCATTCACATCTACTAGTAGATCTTCTGAAGGTACTTGGCAACTCAGCTTCGGTATTCGTCGGGGGCTCCAGGTTTCCAGTTGGGTCACGATCTTCCTTCTCAGGTCAGCAGCTCTTGTGTTGAGGCTGTTAGCTGTTGGGGCTTGGTACCCAATCTCTGGTTGTGGGGATGATGACATCTCCCCGCTGACCTGTCTTCCTGGCTCCCCCTTGCCGTAGCATCGTTGTTGTATTTCATTAATCTCTAGTTGTGATAGCAGATTTCGATTATGGATGTTGGAACACTGGGCTAATAGCTGTTTCTTTGTTAGCCTTGATTGTGGGTTTCGAAGTATCCAATGGTCCCACATTCGCTGCATGTATCCCCTCTCTCTGGGATTGCTTGTATAGTAGCATTCCAGCAACTCCGTATTTTCTGTCCTCGTCCATCGATGTCTTGTTCCAGTAGCCCATTTCTCATCAGTTTGCCCTGGTTCCCTAGCAACTGACGCAGACCTTGTTGACCCGGGCGACGTCTGAGCCGGTATGACTCTATCAGTTATGTTTTCACTCATTCCTGAGGTAGGCTGATATATCATGAGGGGTTTTTGCCTAAGGACCCTTACTGGATGATGTTTTGCCCCGACCGGGATTCGAACCCCGATCTCCTGCGTCGTAGTCAGTGAGCATTACCACTGTACTATCCAGCTGAGATATATATATATATATATATATAAGGAAGAAGAAATGTACAAAACAGAAAGATACACTGTATAAGAGAAAAAAAACTGAAATAATATCCGTAAAAATAATTATAGTTGGAAAAGAGACATTCAAAAAAAAAAATATCAGAGAGTGAACTAGAAAAGGAAAAAACTAACAGTGAAGTGGAGCGCTATAAAGATATGTAAGGAATGGGGGTAAAGTGGAGAAAATAAGAGGAGGTAATGAAAGGGAAAAAAGTCATGAGATACTTTTCTTGGAGCAAATTTGATCGGATATGACGCTTTTAACACACAAACCAAATACACGCAATCAGAATCAGAAGCACTTTATTGCCAGGTATGTTACACACACGAGGAATTTGACTCCGGTTCGACTTAGCTTTCATAGTACAGACAGAAAGAAAGTATAGGAAAAAAAACACACAGAGAGAGTCTCACTGCAGTGAACTCCAGGGGGAGAATCGCGTTTCTACAGCGACGGCCTTGAAGGCAGCGCTGGTTGGGAGAGCCAAGTTAAGATTGGAATTTGTTTAGACTTAAGATGGGTAGACGTGTCCTTTTTCACTTAACCCGCTTATCCATTCTGGCCACCAAAATGATCCATTTCTCTTTGCAAAGCCATCAACTTCTCCATGATGTTATCAATGTTGCGACTCAAGTTCTGAACAGCCACAGTCTGAGTGCCGACAGCTCTGCCCACCGCCTCAATCATGTCGGGCAGCTTTGTGGGGCTTTGAACAGCTGCCACCATTAACTGATTTCCTCGATACACCAGGGCAATGCCAAGTCCAATCAGCAAAAATCCTGTGATCATGGTTCCGAATAGGTAAATATCCTCAATGTCCTCCACGGAAAGAATCACCAAGCACACCACACGCCACTTCTCCCAGGCATCCATGGTGTATCCGGCTGCAAACGTTTCGGCAGGACAGGCAGGTTCCCCCGAACCCAGACTTCTCGTAGAGAAGATTGTGTCAATTGCGTGAAGTGACCAGTTGATCAAATCCATAATTTCAATTCGGAGAACAGTGCAGGAAGGGTCTCTCAGACAAGACGAGTCCGCAGAAGCAAAACAGGAGAGAGGCTTTTCAGGAAGGGAGAGGCTGAGAAATGAGAGATGAGAGAAAAAAACACCCACACATTTCGCTCCTATCAGGACCGGAATGTGTAGGCATTAAAAAAAACCCTCAGCGCAGCATTCCGTGAAGCATGGAGAAGAATTAGCACAACAATTACACAAAAACATAGAAAGTACGAGAGAGCAAAGTCCCGTGGCAGCCGTCTGCGGCACCATCTTGGATGGAAAAAGAGTTGTAAGATGGCAGCCAGATGGTGCCACTCATTTCTACAGCAGGGAATAGGCTCTGAACTCTCCAGATTTTACAGAGAGCTCAGTGGTGTGACTTCACTGTAGGCAGAAGTAACACAGCTCTATGCTAATGCTGCAAAACCACAAAAACAGATGTAAAATGTGAGAGTTGTTGTGTGATTGTGTACAAATAGATTTAACAAGAAATCAGAGCTCTCTCTGTTTACAGACTGCTGAAAGATAAAGAGAAGCAAATGGAGGGAGAACAAATGTTCATAAAGTTTATTAAGAAAAGGAATATTTGTGATTAACTTTCATTTATAATAAAAGGAATATTGTAGTTAATAGACTGTTCTATTTTACTCCAACCTTTACAAATCTGAGTAAATAATTACTATTGTTTTTAAGAAAATGAAATAAGTTCGGGGGTTTTTTTATTTGTTTTTTTTTACCAAAATGAATATTTAAAGATTCTGACTGCAAAGTTGAATTCTGGGTAAAATGTTCTATTTCTATAGCTGTTGGAGTATCAAAATGTTTCGCTGCTCCATACACACTCCGTGTATCCTGTGTGTAAATGTTTTGCCGAGATAAAAAGTGTCCCACATTTTACGATTCTGGAGATTGCCAAAGCAAGTGAGCAGCAATATCACATCACTTGACCACCATGGGGCGTGTCTGTTTGAGCTACTTTTAGCCAAAACAAGTCAGTGTGGGTAAACATTGCGGACTCGGCTCTCCCTCCAGAGGAAAAGAAAAGGAAAGCCTGCCTAGTGAGTGTTACTGCAAGATAGAGCAAAATTAGAAAGATGACATCATTTTCTGGACAGATAACTAAATCATTCTAGCTAGCGCTTAGCTATCTTAACCTGAGAATGCATGGGCTCGACTCCACGGTAGCAAGTATGGAGTTCTACACCTAATGTTTTGATCATACAGAGAAATAAATGAGACCACAAAAGCAGGAACCAAGAAAAGATATAAATATTCATCTTTTGTTTGTTTGACGGATCTATTCATGAACGTCGACAACCAATTATATCCCTGCGACTCAAAACTCTCCGAGTCGATGTCGATGCAGAGTCACGATGTTTTCTTGGTGGCATCGCCATCTTGGTGTGACGCAGTTCCATAGTTATGCTAATTAGTTAAAGCTCTTCCCTCGCATTCGGCTGTTTCCTGTTTCCGCAGAGCTGTACTGTTTACCATACCTCAAGAGCAGTTCCGAAGAGAAACGGAATTTTAACGTTTCCGGTTTTGGGTTCCACCATTAAATAGACGTTCCTGAACCGGTTAGAACAAAAAAATTTCGTTCCCGGAACGGTTAATTACGTTCCCTGTCAGCGGTTTAACAAATGGCTATAAAATTATGTCTCTGTCTCATCCAGCTTAAGCCAAATGTAGGCTAATTCTATTACAACCTTCATTAAATAAGACAAGAAATAATTCAAAACAATTATTATTTCAAATGTTGGCGATTTGGATTCTCAGTATGTCTTCCCATCTACACAAACAGAAAAAGTGCCAAAAATGAAAGAGAATTCGTTTAGTGTGTTACCAAAGGCGAGTCAGGCCCTATAGAGGGCTACCGCATGACGTCACCGCGCCGCGAGATTTTGTTAGGCGCCATATTGGAAGACCAAGTACACATCTATGCAAGTACATACATACATAAAACAAACTACACCTGAAATGTAGCCAGGGCCGGTTCTGCCCTAATCTGGACCCGGGTGCAACATCGCGCAACCCCCCCCCAAAAAAAACAGTCTAAATCAGGACAACCATCACATAACTATAACTATAAACATTTTATATCAACTATTTTAACTAAATGGGCTATAATAAATAAGCCTGCAGGCAGCCACGGCGGGCTGCCTCAGAAAAGTAACCATTCAATGACGCAACTGAAAGCCTGCAGCCACGGCGGGCTGCCTTAAAAAGTAACCATTTGTCCTACCTTAAAGGCGTCGTGCGGTAATTTCAGCAATCAGGCTATATCATGTGTCAAAATGTCAGGTTTGGTGGGTTACTCAAGCCCCTCGGTTTCCTGCGATCTCAGTGTCACGATGCGCCCGCTACAAGCATTTAAAGTTGACGCGCACAGCCAAATTTAGGCAGCCAGCCGTTAACTAGGTCAACTTATGTGTGACGTCATACCAGTAACCTCCCTTGGGTGATGCTGGCCTGTCCCCATGTTTTCTCTATAGCGTGCGTTTACCAGAGTTGTTTACATTGCGGATTTTGTGGATTTATTCAGTTCGTGGATAGTTTTGAACACTCAAAACACTATGAAATGATGTACTAATATTCTGTGATACAAAATGCCTAATCGGTGTATTGTGTTTGGCTGTAACAACAAACACTGAACACTATTTGTGACTGTTATCAATGGATCTGATTTCAAGGTCATGGCTAGGTATTGATAGAAAAAAAATAATTTTTTTAAAAACACATTGTGGCAGCGGGGGCGTGGTCAAGCGCCGGTCTGTGACAGGATCATTACACCTGACGGTAATTAACCTGTGTTTTGTGTGTTTTCCCAGTAACCGCGCCCTATTTAAGGAGGCAGAGGGAGAGCAGAGAAGAGCTCATCCCGGGACTAGAACACTGTGTTTCGCTATCAGATTAAAACTGGCGGTTATACTGAAAAGTCTGGCAATAAAAAGCCTATTTGCATCTGAAGCGTTGTCCTGCCATCCTCTGTGCTCCACCCACACTTCAGAGAGCTCTACAGTGGTGCCAAAACCCGGGACAAGGTGGAGCACCAACCTCGCAGCCCCATGGAATCCTCCCCGTTCGCGGACCTGGTCCACGCCCTCGCCACGGCTCAGCAAAGCCAGCACCAGGCGCTCGTCACGCTCCGAAAGGAGCAAGAGCGGCGCTTCGAAGCCCTGGTGTTGGCCCAGCAGGAAGATCGTGAGGCGTTCCGGCATCTCGCGTCGGCGGGGTCCACCAGCGCCCCGGCCGCGGGCCCGTCTCCCCTCACCGTGACCAAGATGGGCCCGAAGGACGACCCCGAGGCGTTTCTCACATTGTTCGAGCAGGTCGCCGAAGCCTCGGGGTGGCCGATGGAGCAGCGCGCGGCGCGCCTCCTCCCCATCCTGACGGGAGAGGCGCAGCTGGCCGCGCTATAACTCCCCGCCGACCGGCCTACGCGGACCTTCGCCAGGCCGTCCTCCAGCGTGTGGGGCGCACGCCAGAACAACAGCGCCAGCGCTTCCGCGCGCTGGAGGACGGCCCGGCAAAGGTCCGCGTAGGCCAGCCGGCGGGGAGTTATAGCGCGGCCAGCTGCGCCTCTCCCGTCAGGATGGGGAGGAGGCGCGCCGCGCGCTGCTCCATCGGCCACCCCGAGGCTTCGGCGACCTGCTCGAACAATGTGAGAAACGCCTCGGGGTCGTCCTTCGGGCCCATCTTGGTCACGGTGAGGGGAGACGGGCCCGCGGCCGGGGCGCTGGTGGACCCCGCCGACGCGAGATGCCGGAACGCCTCGCGATCTTCCTGCTGGGCCAGCACCAGGGCTTCGAAGCGCCGCTCTTGCTCCTTTCGGAGCGTGACGAGCGCCTGGTGCTGGCTTTGCTGAGCCGTGGCGAGGGCGTGGACCAGGTCCGCGAACGGGGAGGATTCCATGGGGCTGCGAGGTTGGTGCTCCACCTTGTCCCGGGTTTTGGCACCACTGTAGAGCTCTCTGAAGTGTGGGTGGAGCACAGAGGATGGCAGGACAACGCTTCAGATGCAAATAGGCTTTTTATTGCCAGACTTTTCAGTATAACCGCCAGTTTTAATCTGATAGCGAAACACAGTGTTCTAGTCCCGGGATGAGCTCTTCTCTGCTCTCCCTCTGCCTCCTTAAATAGGGCGCGGTTACTGGGAAAACACAGGTTAATTACCGTCAGGTGTAATGATTCTGCCACTCACCTTCCCTGGCTCCGCCCTCCTGTCACAGACCGGCGCTTGACCACGCCCCCGCTGCCACACACATGTGTTAAGTGTTTCTATGTATCAATCATTAATTGTACAAAATGATTTTCATACATTTATGTATTTGTCATATCTTTCTTTGTCACATGAAGTGTTGTCTTGATAACACATGTGGCACATAATTTTAGCAAATGGATGACAGAAGATTAATTGAAAGATTTATGCCACAGAGCTGCCTTTAACTAATAATTATCACTTATTACTGACGATTGTACGTTTACTAAACAATACAATACAAAGCTCAATACTCCCAGCCTATAACATACTGAATATCAAGTTAAAATCAACCGCAATAAAAGGAAAATTATGAAAACTGGAATATCAAGGGATCTACTGTATCAGAAGGCCCACTGCATTTCGCGAGATCGCAAGCTGTCAAGTTGCTAGAATTCAATCTTTCTAGCTATACTTTCACCCCCTACAGCTATCAGTATTACACATAATCATAGATTAATCACACAGCATTCTAATTCAAGTGAAAATGGTCTTTAAAAATACACATAAGTAGTGATTTAGTCAGAGAAACCAACCAAAACAAGTCTTCAAGTCGCCCGCCTTCGTTTCTGTCGTCGTCAGAACTGTCCTCATTTTCTTCTGAAGATGAGCGCTCAGGTTCAAATCTGTAATGCTGGATACCACCAGGACATTCAGCTGTCAAAATCTCTACTTGTGGGCCATTTTCTTCTTCTGTATCGGTAAAATCAAAGCTAATTTCCTCAGCATCGCTCCTATTTTCTGGTGTGTCCGTCATTGCAACTGCACCGAGTGGTTACTGGTATGACGTCACGCAGCTGTTCCATTGACCGAGAGGGGGCGCTGCGAACGCGGAAAATTTCAAGTGATGGGCATGATCAAATAAGGACCGATTACAACCGCGGGAAGCTTTTGAAAAATCGACGGTCAATTTATTTCGAATCTCGAAAGCATTCTGGTGCAGAATAATGCGACTTTTATTGCCACTGCGTGACGCCTTTAAAACTCGTTTTGCATTTTCTGCCTCCTTTTTTGTATTTTCAACCCTCCATTTATTTTCTTTACTTTTCTGAAAACCCAATTTGTGTCCAGACATTTTGTTCTGCTACGATCTAACTCGTCAGGTCTCGTCTCTCGAGCCCGCGATGATTCCCGTGGGAAGGGCAACAACTGATACATTTTTACAAACAGCCAATAGGGAGGTTGCAACGTTCAGGCTCTTCTTTGCTCAGACACTCAGTAATTCACTTATTATCACGTGGAGACGTGATAGTAGTCCACCTTCCCGCTCTCTCCATTCAGTCAGCGAACGTCACACAGGAAGTGAACCCCAGCGGGTCATAGAAACTTGCGCAGGAGAAGAATGGCTTTTTTATTTGTAGGCTACGGAAACTTTGAGGAACGAAATAAAAACCGGTATTAACCGGTTACCATTATTTTTAATAAGCGTTTCTGTTCCGGAACATAAAAAATAATAAAGTTTCTGATTTCGTTTCTGTTCCATGTGAAATAGAAAAAGTTCCCGGTTTTCGTTTTCGTTCCTTGAACCGGTTCAAAGCCCTGGCCAGAGGGAGGAAAACGGTCCCAAAACGGAGAAAAGTGACCCTCAGGACATCAAAATAATCACATCCTGTTCACATGATATTGTTCTTGCGAGACAGAGGAAAATGCCATGCACGATAAAAAAAAAAATGAAAATTTCAGATGACTTTGCAGTCAGCACCTTTAAGTTGATAAATAATAAGAAAATAAATGTTGCTTTTTTTGTCATGAAATTTTCTTCTTTTATTTCAATATCATGGGAAAATCAGATCATGAACTGAACTGAATCATTAACTGGGTGAATCGTGGCATGCGTATTTGTGGATATGGTGATGTTTTCTGTAAGGAGATTGTAACATTTATGGAAGGAGTAACTAAGTTTAAAGAGTTTTTGCAGATGCTCGGTAACATGACAGTCTGCATTTATTTTTACTTTTTTTTGTCTTATTACCTTGAGGAAAGAATAAAGCGAGGCTGCTGAGGGAACCACTGTTCATAAGCAAGAACAAGATCTAAATTGTTTCACAGACGTTCCATAAATAGATAAAAACAAGATCAACTGTGAGCTACTGCTCACTTACGTATCCCCCGCTCTCACTTATATCAGAATGTAAGTGATCGAAGGAACAGGACACTTATTATGAATGTTGACTTCAACAAATAATGAACCCTGAAACAAGTAAGTAAAGAGCAGCCTCTCTCCCCAGGGATTTCAAACAGCATCCTGGTAAACTGTCATTCTGAAATAGCATTTTGCTTCTTGAAATAGTATCAAAATCCACCCTGTATGTTTCATAAATACATTCAGTCTGTAAACAGGAAGTCGATGTGTGACAGACCTGAAAATGGTACGCACGGTATAAAACCCCAAGCTGAAGCTCGGTACCAAATATCAAATAGTTGTGATTTGTAGTTGCTGAGAAAAGTGTCATGAAAATTTTGTAAATCCACCCTATATGTTTCATAAATACATTAAGTCTGTAAACAGGAAGTCGATGTGTGACAGACCTGAAAATGGTACGCACGGTATAAAACCCCAAGCTGAAGCTCGGTACCAAATATCAAATAGTTGTGATTTGTAGTTGCTGAGAAAAGTGTCATGAAAATTTTGTAAATCCACCCTATATGTTTCATAAATACATTAAGTCTGTAAACAGGAAGTCGATGTGTGACAGACTTGAAAACAGTATATACGGTATAGAACTCCAAGCTGAAGCTCGGTACTAAATATCAAGCAGTTTTGATTTGTAGTTGCTGAGAAAAGTGTCATGAAAATTTTGTAAATCCACCGTATATGTTTCATAAATACATTAAGTTGGTAAACAGGAAGTTGACATGCGACAGACCTGAAAACAGTATACACGGTATAGAGGATGTGCAGTCACATGACCCGTCCGTGTTTACCCCGCCATATTGGACGGCTTCAGGATTGTTTACCTTGTGCGAGCGTAATGGATCCAGGCAGTAATCCCCAAGAAAATTCAGAAAATACCCCATCTACATCGCGCTATAACTTGTCTAAGTTTGTTCAGCATCTTGAAGGTGACGTGAGGCAGCGTTACGTGGAAAAGTGTTCCAGGTTGGGGATTGCAGATCCGTACAACTTGCCGCAATCCTTGTTCAGGGAAATTCGGAGCTGCGGTGCCGGCGATTTGCCCGATCTGGCCTACCACGACATTTACAATTTTCTCGTTAATCGTGAATCGTGTTACACTGGCAAAGCCCTCAAAGCTTACAAGAGCCTGGAAGCTTATAAATATTTTGTCGCGGGATGGATCTCTCAACTATACCTCTGGAAGGTTCCGAAGAAGAATGTCTACTTGATAACCTCACGGGTAAGTGGCATTAAGACGTTTATCATAAAGAGACCATGCAGGACGTTTTATCGTAAGAATGTTCGAAATCTAAACTCAGTTCCAGATAATGACAGGGTTGTGAATATGTATGTTTTTGTCTGAAAAAAAAATATATCACAAATCACCGCTATCTTTATCTGTGCAGAATTATTATTCAATATCAGATATAAATGTATAGGGGTCACAGATATGTCCAGCTTCTATATTCAAACAAATTAAAAAAATATTTTCTTGCACCTCTATGTGCCTAAAATAACACACACATTCTTTTTCAGTCCTTTACACAATCTGATAGGAAGAACTTTATAAACAAGTTATGCATTTGTATACATATTTTATTAAGAACATTAATATTACACGTCCATGTGAAAACCAGTTATATTTTTTTGATCACAACTTGGTGATAGGTGGTGCAGTATACTACAATTATACAGCAAGTTCTAACTAATATTTTGAAAAGACCCCAATGGTCCAATAAAGTGTGCAGTGACTAAAAACAGCGTCTCTCCTCGTCTGCGGCGAATCTATAAAATGACAGGCCCTCCTTTTGGCCCTGTCTATTGGTACAACTAAATGCTGAACAAGATATAACCATTCTCGAAAGATCTACTCCCACAGACTTGATCATTAGAACGGGTTCGTCTAAGTTCTATGCGCGGCCATGCCGTCCAAGATGGCAGATAAACAAATATCACGTGACCTCGTGACGTCATGTGCACGCTCTCTATAGAACCCCAAGCTGAAGTTTGGTACCAAGTACCAAGTGGCTATGATTTGTGGTTGCTGAGAAAATGGGTTTTTTGAATGGACGGACATATGGACAGAAGTAAACCAGTATAATTATGACGTGTCATTTTGTTAGAGGAAAATTATCAATTTGGGATGGTAACAGTAACTCTGCCTCATTGATTATTTTCCCACAACAGCACACCTCATTGTGTTTTATTCCATACTTAACTGACAGACAGTTCAGCTGAAATGCCTCATCGAGGAACAATATTAGCCAGGCGGTTCTGGCAGCGGGAGTTTGGTACCAGGGACGCTGGCACTGCAGGGTCTCTCAGCTTTATAGATTTGAAATTGGACTGGCATGGAGAAGCCACCAGCATGTGTCATGATGGACCTCCAGATCAGACAAACAGGCAGTGGATTGGTGAGAAGTGTACCTCCTGTTGTCCTGAATCACTGCACTCTACTTCTCCAATATACAGGCTGATAGTGTATACCCTGAACCCAATAACCTCATACAGGCAGAATAAAATAGGAGAATGGGAGACACTGTACAAGAAGTCTCACAGAGAGAGAATGCTCACCTTCCTGCCTTCCTGCCTTTTAAAGCTGAAATTATTATATTTCCTGGGTGATGATGGCTCATAGATCCTGATTTACTGAGATTCAAAATAATGAGGCTAATCTGCACGTGTGATCTGATAAACCGTCTGAGTTGCAGGAGATTTCCACATCGATGATGTAACATACAAACACTGTCAAAAGCAAACCATTTAAGAAAAATTCATGTCCTGATTTGCAAGTTCTGATCTCATAGAACATAATCACATGTCAACTGTAGCAAAAATCAAAAGGAATGAGAAATGTCAGAAAATGAAACATACAACATGATTTTTAGCTCATCCGGCAGCAGGCTGGATGAGCTTACGCAATCACGCGTCATCCATCCATAATTTACAAAAATTGCTACTCCTCCTACAGGATTGATCAGATTTTGATCAAACTCCCATACAATGTTCTCCAGGTGGGTATGCATAAAAGTTGTCAAGACGGAGGCACCACCTGTCATATTTACAATTTTATGGGCGTCTGAAATTTTTGGGTGACTCGTCACATTAAAGCTGTACTGTCTTTCAGATTTTTCAAGTGTAGGTCATAAAAACTATTTTCCCCGACACCCAATTATTTTTGTTTAGTGACCGAAAGTTACTGAATTCGAATCACTGAATTCCAATTTTATTATTAATAGAACAATTATCTCCACATGGCGGGGCGGCACAGTGGTGTAGTGGTTAGCGCTGTCGCCTCACAGCAAGAAGGTCCGGGTTCGAGCCCCGTGGCCGGCGAGGGCCTTTCTGTGCGGAGTTTGCATGTTCTCCCTGTGACCGTGTGGGTTTCCTCCGGGTGCTCCGGTTTCCCCCACAGTCCAAAGACATGCAGGTTAGGTTAACTGGTGACTCTAAATTGAGCGTAGGTGTGAATGTGAGTGTGAATGGTTGTCTGTGTCTATGTGTCAGCCCTGTGATGACCTGGCGACTTGTCCAGGGTGTACCCCGCCTTTCGCCCGTAGTCAGCTGGGATAGGATCCAGCTCGCCTGTGACCCTGTAGAACAGGATAAAGCGGCTACAGATAATGAGATGAGATGAGATCTCCACGTGGCCCTAAATTCTCCGCTATTTTTTCCTGCTTCACCATGACCCAATACAAGATACTACGTCATGCATGACGTGGTGGGCTTTCCCCTTTCACGCAAGGCATTGTGGGATACAAATTTGAAACAGGAGAGAAAAATGGAGAACGTGAGTGTGCGAATGAAACATGAAAGACTGACTACAGTAACAGTAAGTGAGAAGAAAAGACGTTATGTTATATACGAAGGAAAGGAAACGCAGGACCAAACTAATAAATATGGGCGCTCAGCGAGCACCTCGGTGTGATCAGCTGTTCATTTAGCGACAGAATGATGGAACTGTCAGTGCACGCTCAAAGGGAAACCTGTAGATGGCAGTAATGCAACACTGTGGATGCCAGCTGACGTAAAACCCAAAAGAAGAAGAAGAAGAAGAAGGTAAACCTGCGCATGCGCACACGGACTTCCTCTGTCTGCTTGACTGCGCGAAGCGAGCGATTTCATGCACATTATTTGCTTTAATCCCCTCAAATTAAATAACTTCCCAGCCACAGAATGGCCTGATATTTTGTGAGATATTACAGAAATAAACAGATATCACAATCACCACATTTCAGACAGAACTAAATTTCACCGATTTAATAAAATCGAAAGGCCGTCTAGCTTTAAACACTACTGTTCGTAAACTGCTGGGACATTTTCACTGAAATTCACCGAGAAGACTCTAAAGACATGCTCCAACTAGAATTGTTCACCAGGTGGCACCACCTACCATGGATGTGGCTACACAGGGGTCACAAAAATTCCTACTCCTCCTACAGGATTGATTGGATTTCAAACTCACACACAACAACAGTGGGTGGTATGAGCTCCAGCCTCATTGAGGGGATTTTTTTTTTTTTAAGTGTATAGACATGAGAGTGTGTGTTCATTAAGGAAAACCATAAAAACTCCTTAATTTGTGTTTATCGCTGCTACTGTTATACATTCGAAACAAACAAAACCAACAGGCCACGCCCACAAGAAACAAACTACAGGTGATCGTGTGAATGTGGGTTTAAGCAACAAACAAATTCTTTGTGTGATTAATCACAGCACTGAGCTCACAGAGATCTGCAGTAAATACTCTATAAATTCATTTGTGATTGTTCCATAAAAGGTTCCTGAAAGGTTCCTGCAGTGAAAGTAATAATTTACAAAACCTGATGATCTCAGTCTCGGTCCACAGTGTATGAAAGACAAGTTTCGAACTCAGAACGATCGAGTCACCAGGCAACAAAAACACCAGAGCCTCTGGGCCAGTTTAATTAATTTTGGAGCCCACTTTCCCATCGAGTGCCTATCAGCAGGCTCCTAATGACATAATTCACTCGGTGTAAATGCACACATGTAAATTACCGTCACTGAAATGATCCCTAAAATGAATGGAGTTAAATTGCAGCCCACTATGCAGAGAGCCTCAGAGTGACACGGAACAGAAACATTACGACTCCACAGAAGGGCTTCTGTGGCTCTTGTGGCTGAACACCAGCGGTGAGACCAACACGGGAATTCAGAAAAATCTGTATTCCAAGAAGCACTGCTGCGTATAAAGAGGGTTATTGAAGAGGAACTATTATGTGAATAGTCTGTAATCTTTATTCCATTGCATTACTCTCGGCTGTGCTGAGGAGGGCTCAGGTGTAGAATGAGATTGGAGAGAAAATGGAGAAGGTGCAGCCATGATGAAGTGTCTCGTGGAAGGACAGCTGTTTACGAGGACAGTGTCTGCGATCTGAAGGACAGCCCGAGTGCTGGGATTTGAACTTTGGCCATCAAGTACACCATCTGAGACTTCAGAACCAGTGTTTTCTGGAACATGCTTCTCAAAAACTTGGTTCTGAGTTTCAGGCTCTTTTTTGGTAATTACTTCTGGATGTATCTGGATATTTATCACAAGATTCTGGACAAACATACTTCTGGGTTTGTTTCTTTGGTTGATTGGTTGGGTTTGTTTGTTTGATGTGGTCATTTGATTGATTTGGTCATTTCAGACACAATGTTCTCCCAAACATGGTTCTGAATCTCTGGAGTTTTTCTGGATAAATATGGTTTTAGGTTTGTATCTTCTCTAGATAAACATGTTTCTGGGTTTGTATCTTCTTTGGATAAACATGGTTCTGGGTTTGTATATTCTCTGGATAAACATGGTTCTGGGTTTATGTTACCTCTGGAAAAACATGTTTCTGGGTTTGTATCTTCTCTGGATAAATGTTCTAGGTTTGTTGTGTCTGTAGAAACATGGTTCTGGATTTGTATATTCTCCGGATAAACATGGTTTGGGGTTTGTATCTTCTCTAGATAAACATGGTTCTTGGTTTATGTTCTCTGAAAAAACATGGTTCTGGGTTTGTATTGTCTCCAGATTAACATGGCTCTGGGTTTGTGTTGTCTCTTGATAAATCTGGTTCTGGGTTTGTATCTTCTCTGGATAAACATGGTTTTGGGTTTGTATCTTCTGGGTTTGTATCTTCGAGTAGAGTTTTTATTCCATCCCTGGTTGGTTTAGCAACATGTCCACCATTTTGTTTTTCTCTACTCATGGTATATGAGCTGATAGCGTAGTAGTAGTGTAGTCAGTCAGAGCACACGATTGCTCATATCCAGTGAACATGAGTAGAATAATATTTTTTATTCTTGCACTGTTAATCACTGCATTGTAATAACTGATTTTTGTGTGTATTGGCTATCTATCTATCTATCTATCTATCTATCTATCTATCTATCTATCTATCTATCTCAACTCTCACCATCTAATTCAGATCTCATCATAGTAGTCATTTTTGTATTTATTTTTAAATTGTCTCTTGCATTTATTTTACATCATATTACATTTGAAAGCAAAGAAATAGCACGATGTTCTTCTTTATTCTGTATTTTCCAACTCTGATTATTTTCAGGATTGAAGGTGAGTGTTTGTGTGTAAAGGAGATCGTCTAGACAATACTGAGAAACTTAATATTGCATGTCTGACATTTCTAATGAAAAAAAAACTGGCAATCTCAGATGTGTGAACTACACACAGGTGATTTTAATAATCTTGAACGAGAAGATCAAAAAATCCATGTACGCCACTGTGGAACCTGAGTCTGAAGACCAGGAAGTTTCCCCACATCAATACTGAGGTAACCTTCAGAGTTAAATTGCCAATTTAAATAATAATTACTTTTTTCTCAAAAAAACAAAACAAAACAGGAGATACCTGAGAACCTGATGCTGACTGAACTGGAACGGAGCAAATAACAGCAAAACAATTATAACTTTATTCTCATCAATTATAATCGATTTTTCTTTCATTTGTCAGAAAACAATTTGATAATGTTGTAGATTTTATGAATTATTACAGCACTGTTGAATCTGTACATACTGTTCTCAATGAAAATGAAATGCTTTGATCTTAATTCTCACCTGGCGAAAACACACACACACTTCGAGCTTTCAGGTGAATCACACACCGGATGTGTGTACTGTTTATTCATGTTTATTAATGAGCTGTGTGTGTATGATGCACACACTCTTTTGGAGAACACGCCTTTGGAGCCTTTTGAAAGGTCAACGTTCAAAGAACAAACACGTCTGATGCTGAAGGGACTTCAGAATGAGTGGATAATTAAAACTGCACCTTCTCTTTTAGGGTTTTGTGATCGCATGTAGAACAGCTGACGGATGTGTGTGTGATTTATGAATTAAACATGTCTGTGTGTTCCAGAACACGCTGTAAATCTGAGAGAAAACTCATGTCATTTGCAGTCTTCTCAAAAGATCTAAAAAGGATCCACATTGTTGTTTTTCTCTTTTATTTCACAACTGATTTATTATTTAAGCCTTACATACCTTGTAGTATATTATTAAAAGTACTTTCTTTAAAAAATGTGGAATGTGGAAGGGTTGTTCCTCTGGGAGAACATGTAACACAAACTTACAGCACACTAAAACCCTTTTTTTGGAAGTTAAAAAATCTTAATTTCATAATGAACCCTTGAAGAACTCCTAAATATCTTTTTTTTTTTTTTTTCGAAGAGTGTACCAAGTACTAAGATAACTAAATGCTGAATTCCTGCCAGGTTTGATGGAGTAGGAAGAAAATAATCAG